>NC_082713.1:16508815-16808815 GCF_030144855.1 Hypanus sabinus
GACTGTCTGGGGCCCTGAATGGTGGTGAGGGAGGAAGTGTAAGGGCAGGTGTAGCACTTGTTCCATTTACAAGGATAAATGCCAGGAGGGAGATCAGTGGGAAGGGATGGGGGGGGGGGACGGGTGGTCAAGGGAGTCGCCTAGGGAGCGATCCCTGCGAAAAGCAGTAAGTGGGGGGGGGAGGGAAAAATGTGTTTGGTAGTGGGATCCTGTTGGAGGTGGCGGAAGTTACAGAAAATTATACGTTGGACCTGGAGGCTGGTGGGGTGGTAGGCAAGGACAAGGGGAACCCTATCCCGAGTGGGGTGGCGGGTGGATGGGGTGAGGGCAGATATGGGAGAGATGCATTTGAGTTTCTCTCAAATTTGCCAAGAACAATTCTGGTCATGGAAGACCATGATTGCCCATGTCATACGACATGGCATGTAACAAATGAACGAACCCCATTTTATAAAATCAATTTATTTTACATTGTCATTGCGAGAGTACATTATAGTATTATATAACTGCACCATAGCTTGTACTGGTCTCAGAAGAATTATCTGCTGTTTTTTCTGAAAAGTTGTGAAGATATTTGCTGTTCTCGATATTTGTTTAACTCCCTTTTGAATGTTATTGTTGTATGGGTTCTATGGCCTTTTTGGACAAATCACATCAAAGAATCTTTCCTCAGTAAATTTTGAGTTATCGATGCAAGAGATTGTTGTTGTAGTAGTCTACTTTTGCTTCAGTGAGGCCCATATTCTGGAATTTTTGCAAAATCTTTAGAAAAGTGCGTGTATTTATGTGGTGGCTGGTAATGTTTTCAGCTGATGCAGTCTACTGAGCAAAGGTAGCACTAAGTATTGAAAGTGTCAGTGTGATGACAGGATAATTTGGTTTCGGTAATGTTACAGGAGGGTTTCATATTTTTCTTTAGTCCCCACTAAGGGTTTCAGAAATAGTACATGGAATCTTTAGTGTGGATTAGGATGCCAGAAGGTCACTCTGTCAGTACTGAACTTATTGCAAAGTGCTTAACTGCATTATTGGAATAATAATGTAGCTGTACACTAAATGACACACAGCAGAATTCATTTAAGTACATCTGTGATCGCTGTTTTCATCCTTTTTGTTTGGAGAGGGATATATGTTGCAATAAAAGCACCATCATTAAAATCTGGGGATAAACTTTTTACAGTAAACTTGAGATGAACTGTTATGACATCTAGTAATTTGTTTACATGGTTATCAATTAATTTTATCTTGGAAAGCTGAATTATCTTGTAGGATGCATGCAATTTTTGACTTCTAGTGCTGAGTGCATAACCAGATGCAGCTTCTGAAAAGATTCTTCCGTCGCTCAGACTCTAAGCCCACTTCTTTGTCAAGAATTCCAGATCCCGCATAATGACCCCTTGTCCCATCTTCAACCCTTCTCTTCTTGGACACCCCAGTCTGCTTCTTTGCCTGCTCTGGATTTTTTCATCTTGAATAGCTGACAAAACATCAACCATCTCTATTTCAGCATTCCTCCCTACTCCTTAAAACTTATCTCTTCTAGATGCATTGCTCTCTAATCTCGCTGCACCAATCCCAACCTTACCATCAAACCTGCTGTTGTATTATGGTACATTGACCTCTATCTTGCTGAGGCCATGCGACAACTCTCGAGACATCTCATATCTACCCCTGAAGAAGATCCCTCTCTGGAATCAGAAACCTAATCAACTTTGGAGAACTCCCATCCACGGCTCCCTAATTCGGAGTTCCCTTACCCTGCACTACTCATTTCTACCTCCTATCCAACATCCACAAACCAGACTGTCCAGTTAAACCTATTGTCTTCGCCTGCTCCTGCCCACCCTGACAAGAGCCAAGGAGAGAGTTCCTGTTCAAATGAGTCTGCTCAGAGCAGCTAGTCATTTATAAATTGCTGTTATGTTTAGTTATTCTCAAAAGTGTGTCCATTTAAAAGCTGAGTTTACTGCCCTTTGTGCAGGCATATTGACATTTGTGAGTCATGGAGAACCATACCACAGAAACAGGCCCTTCAGCCCATCTGGTCTGGACGGAATTGTTATTCTACCCAGCCTCATCAACCTGCATCTGGACCATATCCCTCCATACCCCTCCGATCCATATACTTATCCAAACTTCTCTTAATCAAACCCATATTCCACTACTTCAGCTGTAGCTAGTTCAACACTCTCACCACCCTTTGTGTGAAGTAATTCTCTCTTAGGTTCCCCAGAAATATTTCGCCTTTCACCCTAAACCCATTTATTCTTTAACTTGCTATTTGCCTTTTTTATTTGCTATATCTCCTGTATTTCAGATATTTTAGTCTTCAATTTCCCTTTAATTCAGAGTTTTGATATGTGTTAATAATCTTCAGTCAGTTATCAGAGTGAGGTTTCAGCTTCCAATCACAGTTCCTGTTTGTTATGCATTCTGTGGCTTGCTTTAGAGATTTCTGTGACAATAAAGAAACTCTGGCCTGACATCTGGAGGAAGAAATTATGAAGCATAACTAAGAAGTATGTTTTGATATTATGTGATGAATGTGTTTAAATTCTTTAAGTTCTTCATTTTTTTTGTTACTATTTAAATGTGTGCTAAAAAATGCTTGAAGAAAATGTAGCTTCATGTAAGAGTTATACACTTCAGCCTAACTCATCATGCTGACCAAGATGCCTGTGTTTGATTCAACTTCCAAAGTAGCTCCATATTTGATAAGATACCAAGATGCCCATTTGACTCTGTTTGGTTCATATCTCTCAAACTTTTTCATTCATGATTTTTAAACATTGTAATTGCGTCTACCACCTCCTTAGGAATTAAAGCTCTTTCCATATACCCACCACCCTCTGTGTAGTAAAATTTCCCCTTTAAATCTTTTCTCTCTTGCCTTTAAACCAGGGGCCTCCAACCTTTTTTATGCCATGGAGCCTTACCATTAACTGAGGGGTCTGTGGACCCCTAGTTGGAAACCCCTGCTTTAAGCCTACACTCTCTAGTTTTAGACTGCCCTATCACGGACAAAATATTGTGACTAGCTACCTTGTACATGCCCCTGATAATTTTATAAATCTTTTTGGTCTCTTTTTTTCTGGGTATTAACAAAGTTCCAGCTTTTCTAAACTTTACATCTCAAACCGTTTGGTCTGGCAATATCCTTGTGAGTTCACCTTTTCTGACTAATCACATCCTTCCTATTAATTTAAATATTAAGCTGTTACTACTGACTTGATTTTATGATTTATCCATCAGAATAGCAACAGCTGTATGACATTCACAGACACTTCAACAGTAAGACCCTGTCACAGTAAGAAGTAGAGAAACACAAATTACTGGATTAAATTACTGACAATTAAGATGTGATGCATATTAGCTGTGGCTTAAATGACATTTGAAAACTAATGTCTTGACAGTTCTCCAAGGACATGTAGACTTGATTAATCATTTATCAATATTATTTTACAGGATTTAATTTGTTAAATATTCTTCTTAATGGTGACATGAGGCGTATTATTTTAGAATAACAATAAATGTTAGTAAAATGACTAAATATTAATGCAGTGCCTCAGAAAAGCTCTTGGTTGTGAATGAGTCGGTGTTGAAATAGTCATTGCTTGGGATTGTTTCATATTTAAGAGTCACAGACAACTTACTACCTTGAACTTGTTGAAATATATCTGATTGGGTCCAAGTGGCTTTGCAAGTGGTTCCTGCTGGCTTGGCCATCCCTACATGTACAGATGTGTTTCTGTTTGTTAGGTCCTAATAATTTGTAAAATGAGATATTAACAAGAATGGAAATGTAGTTCCTTACTTAAAACATTTTTTCCCCTTACTTATTCACTTCTTACAAACCCCATTTCCAGAAAAGTTGGGATATTTTCCAAAATCCAATAAAAACAAAAATCTGTGATATGTTAATTCACGTGAACCCTTATTTAACTGACAAAAGCACAAAGAAAAGATTTTCAGTAGTTTTACTGACCGACTTAATTGTATTTTGTAAATATACACAAATTTAGAATTTGATTGCTGCAACACACTCAACAAAAGTTGGGACAGAGTTAAAATAAGATTGAAAAGTGCACAGAATATTCAAGTAACACCGGTTTGGAAGACTCCACATTAAGCAGGCTAATTGGTAGCAGGTGGGGTATCATGACTGGGTATAAAAGTAGTGTCCATCAAAGGCTCAGTCTTTGCAAGCAAGGATGGGTCGTGGCTCACCCTTTTATGGCAAAATTTGTGAGAGAATTGTTAGTCAGTTCAAAAGGAACATTTTCCAATGCAAGATTGCAGAGAATTTAGGTCTTTCAACATCTACAGTACATAATATTGTGAAAAGATTCAGAGACATCTCAGTGCGTAAAGGGCGAGGTCAGAAACCACTGTTGAATGCACGTGATCTTCGAGCCCTCAGGCGGCACTGCCTAAGAAACCGTTATGCTACTGTGACAATTATAGCCACCTGGGCTCGGGAGTACTTCGGAAAACCATTGTCACTTAACACCGTCTGTCGCTGCATCCAGAAATGCAACTTGAAAATTATTACTCAAGGAGGAAGCCATACATCAACTCTATGCAGAAACGCGGGCAAGTTCGCTGGGCCCGAGCTCATCTCAATTGGACCGAAAGATTGTGGAACCATGTGCTGTGGTCAGATGAGTCACATTTCTGCTAGTTTTCGGGAAAAATGAGCGTCGAGTTCTCTGTGCCAAAGATGAAAACGACCATCCTGATTGTTATCAGCGAAAGGTGCAAAAGCCAGCATCTGTGATGGTATGGGGGTGCATCAGTGCCTACGGCATGGGTGAGTTGTATGTATGTGAAGGTACCATTGACTTTGAGGCGTATATTAGGACTTTAGAGAGACATATGTTGCCATCAAGGCGACGTCTCTTCCTGGGACGTCCATGCTTATTTCAGCAGGACAAGGCCAGACCACATTCTGCACGGGCTACAATAGCGTGGCTTTGTAGACACAGAGTGCGTGTGCTTGACTGGCCTGCTGCCAGTCTAGATCTATCTCCTATTGAAAATGTACGGCGCATCATGAAGAGGCAAATCAGACAATGGAGACCACGGACTGTTGAGCAGCTGAAGTCTTATATCAAGCAAGAATGGACAAAATTTCCAACTGCAAATCTACTACAATTAGTATCCTCAGTTCCAAAACAATTAAAAAGTGTTATTAAAAGGAAAGGTGATGTAACACAATGGTAAACATGCCTCTGTCCCAACTTTTGTTGAGTGTGTTGCAGCCATTAAATTCTAAATTTGTGTATATTTACAAAATACAATTAAGTTGGTCAGTAAAACTATTGAAAATCTTTTTTTTGTACTTTTGTCAGTTAAATAAAGGTTCACGTGAATTAACATATCACAGATTTTTGTTTTTATTGCATTTCGGAAAATATCCCAACTTTTCTGGAAGTGGGGTTTGTACAACGTGGAAATCACTGTGAGGATGTAGATGATTGTCCATTCCTAATTATCCTTAAAAGTAGTGACAATCCATTTTTCTGAGCCGCTGCATTCCTCACAGTGAAGATACTCCAAAAACACTACTAAGACAATGTCAGGATTGAGACATAGCATGTTGTACAATAGAAATACTCTCACCTTTGGATATCCTTTGCATTTATTTGAATGATGAAATGTCCTATTGGTTCTTCCCTTAAGTGCTTTAACTCTGAAAGTATCTGACTGATAAATTAATTATGCAGGCATATTACTCTGCACTAAGCATACCATATGTAGAAGATAATCAATTTATTTTCAAAGCAAAATGAAAATGGAACAGGACAAAGTTTTATATGATCTTGATTGGAGCTTTTTCAGTATTTGTAACAATCTGATACAACAATTCACTAAAAATAATTTTTGTTTACAGGGCTTTATGTTTGATCAATATTCTACTCTAATTCTCATTTAAAATACATTTCCAATTGTGTGCGCTTGAATGTACAAGTACCAGAGTATTCAGGTTTAAATTGTAATATCTATTTCTTGTTTCTACAGGTCTCCTTGTTGGAACACTTGACACTGTGTTTGATTCAACTTCCAAAGTAGCTCCATATCGCATTCTACATCAGATACCAGAATCGCAGGTTTATTGGTCAATTGCTTGTGGTAAATCATAACATTACTTTGTAAATAATAACTTGTGTTAATCGATATAACTAAATCTTTAATCATCATTAGTTTGGGATTTGCAGAACTTGGTCAGTTGAGGGTATGTTAGTTAACGTGTTGAGTTGGAATTGGTTTATTAGCGGCACATGTACCAAAGTATAGGTTTAATCAAGGTGCTTTGTGGATCGGACTCTAGTTCACACTACGATCTCCTTCTGGTTCTGGATACTCCTATTTGGTGCAGTTTTGATTGGGCAGATTGGCTCTGTGACCCGATGTTAACAAACAACACAGCACTAGTTTGAACCGAGTGAGCTGAATATGTCTGGACTGGTTTGATGTTTCATATTCTGTGTTTTTCACTTGTTTTTTTTTTGGCCGTTTGGGCGATTTGTTCTTTTTTTGTGTGTGTTGGGGTTTGATGTTTTTCTTTGACCTACAAGGTAAAGCAATAACAGAATGCAGAATTAAGTGTCAAACAGTTAAAGAGAAAGAACAGTGCAGATAGACAATAAAGTGAGAGGTCATAATGAAGTAAATTGTGAGTTCTACATCTTTGTATACTACAGAACCAGTTGGTAGTGTTATAAGACCATTGTAGAAACTCTCCTTGAGCATGGTGGTACGTGCTTTCAGATGTGGTATCTTCTGTCCCATGGAGAGGTAAGGAGAATATTTAGAACGGTAGGGTCTTTGATTATTCTGGCTTCTTTTACTGAGGCAGTGAGAAGTATTGACAAATTCCATGAAGGATAGGCTAGTTTCTATGATGTGCTGAGCTGTGTCCACAACTCAGCATGTTCTTGTGGTCACATGCGGAACAATTGCCGCATCAAGCCGTGATGCATCGAGATAGGATGCTTTCTATGATGTATGGATAAAATCGGTGAGAGTCAAAGGGGACATACCCCAAATTTCTTTAGTTTCCTTTGGAAGTAGAAACTGGTGAGCTTGCATGGCCATGGTGTCTGTATGTGGCTGGACCAGGACAGTTTATTGGTGATCTTCACTTCTAGTAACTTGAAGCTCTCAGCCCTCTTCACCTTAGCACAGTTCATGTAGACAGACAATAGGTGCAGGAGTAGGCCATTTGGCTCTTCGAGCCAGCACCACCATTCACTGTGATCATGGCTGATCATCCACTATCAGTACCCTGTTCCTGTCTTCTCCCCATATCTCTTGACTCTGCTATCTTTAAGAGCTCTTTCTAACTCTCTCTTGAAAGCATCCAGAGAATTGGCCGCCACTGCCATCTGAGGCAGAGCATTCCACAGATCCACTACTCTCTTGGTGAAAAAGTTTTTCCTCAGCTCTGTTCTTAATGGCCTACCCCTTATTCTTAAACTGTGGCCTCTGGTTCTGGACTCCCCCAACATCAGGAGTATGTTTCCTGCCTCTAGTGTGTTCAATCCCTTAATAATCTTTTATGTTTCAATCAGGAGCATGGGCACGTCTCTCCCCCACCATCCCACTTCTTGTGTGTGTTGCTTGGATTTCCAGCATTTGCAGATTTCCTCATTTTTGTGATTAATTTCCCTCACCCCCCCCCCCCCCCCAGCCTGAAGTCAATGACTAGCTCTATTGTTTTGCTGACATTGAGGGAATCTCTTTTGCTATGATGCCATTAACTAAGTTCTCCATCTCCTTCTGTACTCTGGCTGATTATTTGAGATATGGCCCACTATGATGGTCTCGTTTGCAAACTTGTGGATGGAGTTAGACCAGAATCTGTCTGCACAGTCATGAGTTTACAGATTGTAGAGCAGAGCGTTGAGGATGCAACCTTGTGGAGCACCAGTGAGTATTGAGAATAATTTTGGTGGTGTTGCTGCCTTTCTTTACTGTTTGTGATCTGTTGGTAAGGAAGTCGATGATCCAGTTGCAGAGGGAGGTGTTGACTCCCTGGTCATGGAGTTTGGTGATGAGTTTGTTTGGAATTATAGTATTGAAGGTGGAGCAATAGTCAATAAACTATAGTACAATGCAGGTGTCTTCACTCTGCAGTTGGTTCAGAGTTGAATGTAAAGACAGTGAGATGGTCTCAGTCATAGATCTGTTTTAGTGATAGATATATATTGCAGTGAGTTGAGGTTGCATGGGTGCCATGATGAATCTCTCAAACCACTTCATGATTATGCATGTCAGAGTTACTGGGCAGCAGTCCAACATAGAAAATAATGCAACAGCAATCCTCATTTAAAAACCTTAAGCATGTAGTCTTTCCTTTTAAGTAACTGCTCTGGTTTAAGATGGTGCTGGTGAAACACAGTGATATCTTACTGACAGCAAACAAATCCGAACTATATTAATCACACTTTTTATGGAGAATAATCAATGCGATCAATGGCCGGTAACTTACCTTTTAGAGTTGAGCTTTTGAACTGCCTGTACGACCTGGCATTTTTACATTGTGAACTAAAGTCTTGAAGGTACAGGATGGTTGTAGTGTGGCTTGTATGTGCCGGATTGAGGTGGTGGGGCCCAGGCCTGACAACGAGGGATGACCCAGTGTTTGGTTGTTGCTGGAGTGGACTTCAAGCTGATTCAAAGCGGCAGATCTAAGGCAAGGTGAGCCAAGGCGTGGCAGCAGAGCCTGGGCCCAAGAGCATATCGGAGTGACAGGGCCTGGGTCTGAGAGTGAGGAATGAGCTGAGGTTTGGCTAGTCTAAGTGCTGGGCCAGATTGAAAAGGTCAGGGTGTCGGGTCCAGAGGTGAGGAATGGACCAGTATTCAGCTCACTGCTCGACAAGGTTTACACGTCTCTGCGCTGAGCTGAGGCTGCTGTCTGCAATTAACGGGCTCCTGGATAGGCTGCAATGATGATTGGTTACGTGGCTGTGAACTCACTTTCATGAATTTTATTTCTAAATGTTTTTTATTGTTTGCACAATTTGCTCTATTTTTGCGTAAACAATTGGTGTTTGACAGTCTTTTTTTAATAGATTCTATTGGGCTTCTTTGTTTTGTGACTGTAAGGAGACAAATCTCTTGGTTGTACATAGTATAAATTCTTTGACAATGTATTTTGAACTTTGACCCTGCAATTTGTGATGAGAGCAGTAAGTAAAATGGAGCACTAAAATTCTCATCTCCTTTTAATGTTTACCTCCTGTATCTAATAATGAGTGTATGTGCATGGTCTTCTGCTGTTATAGCCTGTCCACTTCAAGGTTTGACGTGTTGGGTGTTCAGAGATGCTCTTCTGCTCACCACTGTTGTAACACATGGTTATATGAATTACCGTTGCCTTCCTGGCAACTTGAATCACATTTGCCATTTTTGTCAGACTTCTCTCATTAACATGGCATTTCCACCCACAGCATTGCTGCTCAGTGGATGCTTTTTTCTCATGCTATTATCTGTAAACTCTAGATATTGTTATGCATGAAAATCCCAGGAGATCAACAGTTTATGAGATACTCAAACCACTAACAATAATTCCATGGTCAAAGTCACTTAGATCATATTTCATCCCTATTCTGATGTTTGGCTCGAACAACAACTGAATCTCTTGACCAGGTCTGAATACTTTATGCATTAAGTTGCTGCCACATGATTGACTTTTTTGCCATTTTTTTTGTTTGCATTGTTTGTTTTTGCTAGTGGAAATGTTTTCTTTTTATTTAGTATAACAAAACTACTCATTATGTTGAATCGTTTACTAAATATTTCTTCTGCTCCTGGAGTTATGACTTGGATTGAAAGGTATGTGGGAGGTCAGGGTCAACACAGTTGGCCCTGATGACCACACCTGCAATAGGTGCATCCAGCTGCAGCTCCTATCAGACCAAGTTAGGGAATTGGAGCAGGAGCTGGATGAACTATGGATCATTCGGGAGTCAGAGGCAGAGATAGATAAGAGTTATCGGGAGGTAGTCACACCGAAAAGACCCGAGGTATGCAAATGGGTGACAGTCAAGAGAGGCAGGGGGAGCAGACAGAGAGAGCAGAGCACCCCTGTGGCTGTTCCCATCAAAAACAAGTATACTGTTTTGGATACTGTTGGTGGGGATGACCTACCAGGAACAAGTTGCAGTGGTCCTGTCTCTGGCACTGAGGTTGGACCCTCGACTAGGAAGGGGAGGAGGGAAGAGAAGAGAGTGGTAGTGATAGGGGATTCTATAGTCGGGGGCGGATAGGAGATTTTGTGGGAAAGATCGGGAGTCTCGGATGGTATGTTGCTTCCCTGGTGCCGGGGTCCGCGACATCTCAGATCGGGTGCAGCTTATTCTCGAGAGGGAGGGCAAGAATCCAGATGTTGTGGTCCATGTAGGGACCAATGACGTGGGTAGGATGAGTGAGGGGGTCCTGCGTAGGGAGTTCAGGGAGTTAGGTGCAAAGCTGAAGAGCAGGACCTCGAGGGTAACAATCTCAGGATTGCTACCTGTGCCACGTGGGAGTGAGGCAAGGAACAGGAAGATTATACAGATTAATACGTGGCTGAGAGGATGGTGCAGGAGGGAGGGCTTCAGGTTTTTAGATAATTGGGCTTTGTTCCAGGGAAGGTGGGATCTATTCCGAAGGGACGGTTTACACCTGAACTGGAGCGGTACTAACATTCTTGCAGGGAAGTTTGCTAGTGCTTCTTGGGGGCGGGGGGGGGGGGGCGGTTTAAACTAAATTTGCAGGGGGTGGGGATCCAGAATGTGAGAGAGGATAGTGAGATGAAGAATAAAGGACAGGTGGGGACCACACGGTTCTGGAATATTAAGTGTGTAGTAGAGAAAGGTGAGGCTGAACAAGTGATAAGGAGGACAAATGTACAGAGGGATGGTCTGACGGAACATGGAGTTAAATGTGCGGAAAGAATAAGTAAATTTAGGAACAAAATTCAAGGGGCGTATAGCCCGATGGGAGTTCGGGGAGCTGGGTTAAGCACAATAGGCAGTGATTCAAACAGAGAGAGGAGAAATGGGCTAAAAATTTTATATCTGAATGCTCTAAGTGTCAGAAATAAGGCGGATGAGCTTGAAGCTCAGGTGCGAATGGGTAACTATGATGTTGTTGGGATAACGGAGACATGGCTGCAGGGAGATCAGACCTGGGAAATGAATGTACAAGGGTATACATGCTATCGTAGGGACAGAAATGTGGGCAGAGGGGGTGGGTTGGCCCTGTTGGTGAGGAATGAGATTCAGTCCTTTGCAAGGGGGGACATAGGATCAGGAGAAGTAGAGTCTGTGTGGATAGAACTGAGGAACAGTAAGGGCAGGAGGACCCTAATGGATGTTGTCTACAGGCCACCAAACAGTAGCATGGATATTGGGTGCAAGTTGAATAGGGTTAACATTGGCATGTGGCAAAGGTAATGTCGCAGTAGTTATGGGGGATTTCAACATGCAGGTGAACTGGGAGAATCAGGTTGGTGCTGGACCCCAGGATAGGGAGTTTGTAGAGCGCCTACGGGATGCATTCTTGGAACAGCTTGCAGGAGAGCCAACCAGGGACAAGGCTATTCTGGATTTAGTGTTATGTAATGAACAGGATTTGATAAGCGATCTTGAAGTAAAGGAGCCATTAGGAGGTAGTGATCATAATAAAATGTTTTTATCTACAATTTGAGAAGGATAAGGGCAGCTCGGAGGTGTCAGTGTTGCAGTTGAACAGGGGAAACTATGGAGCCATGAGGGAGGAGCTGGCCAAAGTTGACTGGACGGATATCCTAGCAGAAAAGACAGTGGAACAGCAATGGCAGGTATTCTTGGGAATAATGCACAAGGTGCAAAATCAGTTCATCCCCCGGAGAAGGAAGGATTCAAAGGGGGAAAGGGGCCACAGTGGTTGACAAAGGAAGTCAGAGATTGCACAGCATTTACAAAAAAGGAGGTATGACAGAGCTAAGGTGAGTGGGAGGACAGATGATTGGGAAGTTTTTAAGGAACAACAGAACTTAACTAAAAAGGCAATACGGGGAGAAAAAATGAGGTACGAACGCAAGCTAGCCAGGAATATAAAGGAGGATAGCAAAAGCTTTTTTAGGTATGTGAAGAGAAAGAAGATAGTTAAGAACAATGTTGGGCCCTTGAAGAATGAATTGGGTGAAATTGTTATGGGAAACAGAGAAATGGCAGAAGAATTTAATAAGTACTTTCGATCTGTCTTCACTAGGGAAGACACAAGCAATCTCCCAGATGTATGGATGGGCCAAGGACATAGGGTAACAGAGGAAATGAAACAGATTGACATTAAGAAGGAAACGGTGATGAGTAGACTGATGGGACTGAAGGCTGACAAATCCCCAGGTCCAGATGGTCTGCATCCTAGGGTACTAAAGGAGGTGGCTCTGGAAATTGCGGATGCATTGGTAATCATTTTCCAATGTTCCTTAGATATAGGATCAGTTCCTGAGGATTGGAGAATGGCTAATGTTATCCCACTTTTTAAGAAAGGAGGGAGGGAGAAAACAGAGAACTATCGACCTGTCAGCCTGACATCGGTGGTAGGGAAGATGCTAAGAGTTCATTATTAAAGATGAAATAGTGGCATATCTAGATAGCAGTGATAGGATTGGGCCGAACCAGCATGGATTTACCAAGGGTAAATCATGCTTGACTAATCTGTTGGAGTTTTTCGAGGATGTAACCAGGAAGTTAGACGGGGGAGATCCAGTGGATGTACTGTACCTCGATTTTCAGAAGGCATTTGATAAGGTCCCACATAGGAGATTTTGGTGGGTAAAATCAAAGCTCATGGCATTGGGGGGAAGACATTGACATGGATAGAAAACTGGTTGGCAGATAGAAAGCAAAGGGTAGCGGTGAATGGGTTTTCTCAGAATGGCAGGTGGTGACTAGTGGGGTGCCACAGGGCTCGGTATTGGAACCACAGCTGTTTACGATTTATGTCAACGATTTAGATGAAGGCATTGAGAATAACATCAGCACGTTTGCTGATGATACTAAGCTGGGTGGCAGTGTGACATGTGATGAGGATGTTAGAATTCAGGGTGACTTGGATAGGCTGGGTGAGTGGGCAGATACTTGGCAGATGACGTTTAGTGTGAATAAGTGTGAGGTTATCCACTTTGGGAGTAATAACAGGAAGGCAGATTATCATCTGAACAATGTAGAGTTAGGTAAGGGAGAAATACAAAGAGATCTAGGAGTCCTTGTTCATCAGTCACTGAAGGTGAATGAGCAAGTGCAGCAGGCAGTGAGGAAGGCTAATGGAATGTTGGCCTTTATTACAAAGGGAATTGAGTACAAGAGCAAGGAAATCCTCTTGCATTTGTACAGAGCCCTGGTGAGACTATGCCTGGAGTATTGTGTACCGTTTTGGTCTCCAGGGTTAAGGAAGGACATCCTGGCTGTCGAGGAAGTGCAGCGTAGGTTCATGAGGTTAATTCCTGGGATGTCCAGACTGTCTTACGCAGAGAGGTTAGAGAGACTGGGCTTGTACACGCTGGAATTAAGGAGATTGAGAGGGGATCTGATTGAAACATATAAGATTATTAAGGGATTGGACAAGATAGAGGCAGGAAATACGTTCCAGATGCTGGGAGAGTCCAGTACCAGAGGGCATGGTTTGAGAATAAGGGGTAGCTCATTTAGAACAGAGTTAAGGAAAAACTTCTTCTCCCAGAGAGTTGTGGGGGTCTGGAATGCACTGCCTCGGAAGGTAGTGGAGGCCAATTCTCTGGATGCTTTCAAGAAGGAGATAGATAGGTATCTTATGGATAGGGGAATCAAGGGATATGGGGACAAGGCAGGAACTGGGTATTGATAGTAGATGATCAGCTATGATCTCAAAATGGCGGTGCAGGCTCGAAGGGCCGAATGGTCTACTTCTGCACCTATTGTCTATTGTCCCTCTGTGTATCAAAGCTTCTGAGGATCCTTTCATTTACTGTATTTTTCACTCTTGAATTTGACCTCCCAAAATGCATTGCCTCACATTATACTCCATCTGCCATACCTCTGCCCAAATTTCAAACTGATGCACACTCAGTGGCCACTTTATTACCTCCTGTATCTAATAATGAGTGTATGTGCATGGTCTTCTGCTGTTATAGCCTGTCCACTTCAAGGTTTGACGTGTTGGGTGTTCAGAGATGCTCTTCTGCTCACCACTGTTGTAACACATGGTTATATGAATTACCGTTGCCTTCCTGGCAACTTGAATCACATTTGCCATTTTTGTCAGACTTCTCTCATTAACATGGCATTTCCACCCACAGCATTGCTGCTCACTGGATGCTTTTTTTCTCATTCTATTATCTGTAAACTCTAGACATTGTTGTGCATGAAAATCCCAGGAGATCAACAGTTTCTGAGATACTCAAACCACTAACAATCATTCCATGGTCAAAGTCACTTAGATCATATTTCATCCCTATTCTAATGTTTGGCTTGAACAACAACTGAATCTCTTGACCAGGTCTGAATACTTTATGCATTAAGTTGCTGCCACATGATTGACTGATAGAGATTTGCAATAACAGGCAGGTTTACAGGTGTTTCTAATATGGTTACTGAGTGTGTATCCTGCAGCATCCTTGAGAACTTTCCTCACAATGAATGTCTTTGTAATGCCTCCTTTTCTCTTCCATTAGTTGTAAATCCAAGTCTTCCAAAAGTCAGGAATGTCAGTTGCCAGATTTGTAATCCATGGTTCTGCAGTAATCTGGTTGCATATATGGCCTCAACTCCTTTCAAATATTAAATATTAATATTATCAGTGGCAAGTTTCCCACAACTTAGTACTTGGCACTTCAGTACAGATCAAATTTTCAGACGTGAGAGTACAAAGATATGTTCAGACTCAGGTGTAGTAGCGCACCTTCAGAGCAGTCATTCTGAACCCAAAACCTCATCTTACATTTCAGAAGGATGTAACTGATACCAAGATGCTGTCGTAAGTAATGGTGATTTCTCTTTGATCTGCCCGCTAATAAACTGGAAATCAAGCTCAGAGTAATAATTTACCTGGCCAACGTCATATTGGGCTTTGCAGTGATTATAATTATTATATTGATTGTATTTCTTTGTTTTTATTAGCTTTTAGTATCATGTCAGATTTTAAATATTAAGTTTATATTAGGAAATAGTTTAGAACCCCTCACAGTTGTAATTATTTTTGGGAGCATGACATTCTGTTGGATTTAGGCACAACTGCTGTTGAAGGTTTTTATTAGGAAATTACAGAGTTTAGTCTAAAGACTGTTGACAGAACAATTATTTTGCTATTTGGGCATTCATAGCAATACATCCTAGTTACAGTTTAATATTTGTTTTTACTGAAAATAGAGGTTTTGCATAATCAAACATTTGTTTTTTTAATGTGGTGGGTGACAGCAAAATTGCTGTAGCATTTGTCATCAGAGAATGCTTGGAGTATGTGTAGCTCGTAGTCCAATGGAGGAGTGATTTTTGTTGCTGCAAATGTTTTATTGCTGACTGCCAAGAAACTATACTGTTGTCATGGGTGTATCTTTATCTTGATTTTGCTTTCTGCAAATCCATAGTAGTTTAACCTTGGTCTGGAGGGTGTGGAGTGGAGGGGGGGCAGAAAGGTTTTTAACAATATAGTTTTTTTTTTGGAGAGAGAATTCATCTCTTAATCTCATTTTTATTGCCATTCATTAAGGTTATTCAAATAAGGATTGACAACATTAGCTCAGGATGGGTTGAGCCAATTGGAGGGGAGGGAGTTGAATAAAATGGATTGTTAGATTTCAGTGAAACATATTGGTATACAGCTTATATTTTCTGTCTTTCTTTGTTGATGAAACTGTGGAATTACAATTGTGCATTTCAGACTTTTTGTGTTTAAGAGTTTTGAAATTTGAGTTGTATTATTTAATTCCAAATTAAAGAACATCAGAATTGCGTGTGTAACAGAAAAATTGTCCTTGTACTACGAAGTGTATCTTTCTCTTCACTCTTTCAATATTTTTTATTAGTTTCTGCATAAAAGAATAGAGTACAAGATGTACAAGTCAAAAGAAAAAAAATAGTACCAAATACATTGTATTAAAAATACAGTTACAATCACAAAACCCTCTGTTCATAAAAATTAAATTGTAATATTGAAATATAATAATTTTGTTATACAGAAAAAAAATCTAAACCCACTACCAAAGTCAGAGCTGTTAGGAAAAGCAAGAAAAAAGGGGAAAAAAAGCCCTTATCATATAATAAAATATATTATTAGTCACTATCTATACTTTTACAACAAACCAAAGGTTTTGAAAATAACTCAAAATTGGTCCCCACAGTGTATAAAAGTTTTGGCTAGATTCAAAAACTGAACATCGAATCTTCTCTAAATTTAAGCATGACATAACATCCCGTAACCATTGAGCATGAGTAGGCGGAACAGTATCCTTGCATTTAAAGGCTGATTTATACTTGTGCGTTGCATCTGCGCCATACCTATGCTGTACCCTATGCAGAAGGGTGACGTGCTCCTCTCCAGAAAAGTTCTTCATGCGTCGCGGCGACGCAGACGGCAACAACTGATTGGTCCACTTGGAAGGTTTCCTCCTATGCATTTCTGGTTGCTTCTTCTCTGCCATGTTTGTAGGCTGTGCGCACACCGATTCTTTGTCCATGTCTCTCACAAAGAAACTCAACACAGTGGCATAGAAACCCCACCGCCAGCTAGCATTTTGGTGCACACCAATGTGCTCGCTATGGTGTAGAGCGACGCGGAAGTGAGAATCAGCGTTACGGCATAGGCTGCGGTGTAGCCCCATACGCACAAGTATAAATCAGCCTTGAGCAAGAGCGCCTTCTTAGGTATAAGAGAAGTCAAAATATGCAAACCAGGTGTGGAAGTGAGCGAGGTCCTCAATAAATACTTCTCTTCGGTATTCACCAATGAGAGAGAACTTGATGACGGTGAGGACAATATGAGTGAGGTTGATGTTCTGGAGCATGTTGATATTAAGGGAGAGGAGGTGTTGGAGTTGTTAAAATACATTAGGATGAATAAGTCCCCAGAGCCTGACGGAATATTCCCCAGGCTGCTCCACGAGGTGAGGGAAGAGATTGCTGAGCCTCTGACTAGGATCTTTATGTCCTCGTTGTCGTCAGGAATGGTACCGGAGGATTGGAGGGAGGTGAATGTTGTCCCCTTGTTCAAAAAAGGTAGTAGAGATAGTCCGGGTAATTATAGACCAGTGAGCCTTATGACTGTGGTGGGAAAGCTGTTGGAAAAGATTCTTAGAGATAGGATCTATGGGCATTTAGAGAATCATGGTCTGATCAGGGGGAGTCAGCATGGCTTTGTGAAGGGCAGATCGTGTCTAACAAGCCTAATAGAATTCTTTGAGGAGATGACCAGGCATATAGATGAGGGTAGTGCAGTGGATGTGATCTACATGGATTTTAGTAAGGCATTTGACAAGGTTCCACACGGTAGGCTTATACAGAAAGTCAGAAGGCATGAGATCCAGGGAAGTTTGGCCAGGTAGATTCAGAATTGGCTTGCCTGCAGAAGGCAGAGGGTCGTGGTGGAGGGAGTACATTCAGATTGGAGGGTTGTGACTAATGGTGTCCCACAAGGAACTGTTCTGGGACCTCTACTTTTCGTGATTTTTATTAACAACCTGGATGTGGGTGTAGAAGGGTGGGTTGGCAAGTTTGCAGATGACACAAAGGTTGGTGGTATTGTAGATGGTGTAGAGGATTGTCGAAGATTGCAGAGAAACAGTGATAGGATGCAGAAGTGGGCTGAGAGGTGGCAGATGGAGTTCAACCCGGAGAAGTGTGAGGTGGTACACTTTGGAAGGACAAACTTCAAGGCAGAGTACAAAGGAAATGGCAGGATATTTGGTAGTGTGGAGGAGCAGAGGGATCTGGGGGTACATGTCCACAGATCCCTGAAAGTTGCCTCACAGGTAGATAGGATAGTTAAGAAAGCTTATGGGGTGTTAGCTTTCATAAGTTGAGGGATAGAGTTTGAGTCGCAATGCAATGATGCAGCTCTATAAAACTCTGGTTAGGCCACACTTGGAGTACTGTGTCCAGTTCTAGTAGCCTCAGTATAGGAAGGATGTGGAAGCATTGGAAAGGGTACAGAGGAGATTTACCAGGATGCTGCCTGGTTTAGAGAGTATGGATTATGATCAGAGATCAAGGGAGCTAGGGCTTTACTCTTTGGAGAGGAGGAGGATGAGAGGAGACATGATAGAGGTGTACAAGATATTAAGAGGAATAGATAGAGTGCCTATCCCAGCGCCAGCGCCTCTTCCCCAGGGCACCACTGCTCAGTACAAGAGGACATGGCTTTAAGGTAAGGGGAGGGAAGTTCAAAGGGGATATTAGAGGAAGGCTTTTCACTCAGAGAGTGGTTGGTGCGTGGAATGCACTGCCTGAGTCAGTGGTGGGGGCAGATACACTAGTGAAGTTTAAGAGACTACTAGACAGGTATATGGAGGAATTTAAGGTGGGGGTTTATATGGAAGGCAGGGTTTGAGGGTCGGCACAACATTGTGGGCAGAAGGGCCTGATATGTGCTGTACTATTCTATGTTCCATATCTTTCAAGGCTTGGACATGTCCAAAACATTTGAATTTATGAAGCTTCTCCATTGTTACATCACAGAAAGGGGATATATCTGAATAAAAATGAGATAGCTTATCTTTAGACATGTGAGCCCTATGAACCACTTTAAATTGTAAAAGTGAATAACGGGCATATAACGATGAAGTGTTAACCAATTTAAAAATTTCAATCCAAGTTTCCTCCGAAATTCAAATCTGTAAATCTTATTCCCAAACTCTTCACTCTTTAGTGCATTGGTATACTATTAGTAAAAATGAACACTATTATAATATACACTCAGAGTCTGCTTTATTAGTTACACCTGTACACCCTGCGCATTAATGCAAATATCTAATCAGCCAATCATGTAGCAGCAGCTCAGGCTACATCCACACTACGCTGGATAAATCCATAACCGAAGCTTTTTCTCTTCGTTTTTACCCTCTGTCCACACTAAAACTGCGTTTTCGTCTCCTGAAACCGTAGCTTTTCAGAAACGCTTTCCAGGGTGGGTATTTTTGAAAATGCTGCTCGGGCAGATCAGTGTGGATGGCATAACTGGAGATTTCTGAAAACGCTATCAGATGGCAGCATGCTATTTCATTGTTTTCTTGAACACTACCTAACAATTTCAGAGCAGGCGGCAACGAGACTGAAACCAGAAAAGTTAGAAATGTACTCACCAAATACTTTGACCCATAACTTACTGAATAAATAGGTATACTCACTTAGCCGTTTTCTGTCCTTGCTCGTATGAAGGTGGTTTACCTATTTATGCAAGTACTTCTCTGACAATAGATGTGTAACAGCCTAATGTAACATTGTATGGACATACAAGATAACACTGATGCGGACATGTTTTAAACATTTAACAAGGTGCTTTATTAATGCAGCAGAGTTAGTCAGTTTTTCAATGTTCGTCGTCACCCGGGTCAATCTGTCTGTGAACTCCCTGTCGGTTGCCGCCGTACGCTCCAGTATTTATTTATTTTTTAGTTTTAAGTTCTGCACGAGAGCCAACAGCTGTCCATGGTTTTAAGTTTTTCTAGTCTGTAACTACAGAAATGCGCACTTCTACGGTGAGATTCGACACCAAGCATGTCGCTTGTTTTCGGTAGATATGTCCGGCGCATGCGCAGCAGGAGGAGATTAGCTGAAATCTCCGTTTCAGTGTGGATAGAGATATTTTCAAAAACGCATAGTGGGGACGCCTATCATTTTTACACGAAACCGGCATTTCCAAAATTATTCGGTCTAGTGTGGATGTGGCCTTAGTGGCTAAAAAGCATGCAGATATGGTCAAGAGAAATTTGAGAAGGAGAAACTAAAATCCAATGTGTTGGTATTTCAGTGGAATAAAGGAAATTACAATGGCATGAGAGGGGAACTGGCCAAGGTTGACTGCAAAGGGACACTAGCAGGAAGGACAGCAGAGCAGGAATGGCTGGAGTTTATGTGAAAAGTGGGGGCAGTGCAAGACAGATATTTTCCAAATGAGAAGAAATTTTCGAATGGAAGAAGGATACTTCTGTGGCTGACAAGTGAAATCAGAGCCAAAGTAAAAGCAAAAGAGAGAGCATACATGGAAGCCAAAGTTATTGGGAAGATAGAGGATTGGGAAGCTTTTAAAAACTTGCGGAAGGAAACTAAGAAGATGATAAGGAAGGAAAAGATGAATTATGAAAGGAAGATGGATATCAAAGAAGATACTAAAAGCTTTTAAAAATATATATAGGGTAAAAGAGAGTTGAGTATAGATATAGGACCAATACAAAATAACGCTGGAGATACTGTAATGAAAGATGCAGAGATGGCAGAGGAACTGAATTCATATTTTGTATCAGTTTTCACAATGGAAGATATCTGCATTATACCGGGCATTCAAGAGTGTCAGGGAAGTAAAGTATGTGCAGTGAAAATTACAGCTGAGAAAGGTCTCGGGTAGCTGAATGGTCTGAGAGTGGACAAATCTTCTGGACCTGATAGAATGATCCCTTGGGTTCTGAAGGAAGTAGCTGGAGAGATTATGGAGGCATTAACAATGATCTTTCAAGAATCGATAGATTCTGAAATTGCACCGGATGGCTAGGAAATTGTACATGTTACTCCGCTTTTTAAAAAGGGTGGGAGGCAGAAGAAAGGTAACTATAGACCTGTTAGCCTGACATCAATGGTTGGGAAGTTATTGGAGTTGATTATTAGGGATGAGATTATGGAGTACCTGCAGGCACATGACAAGATAGGCCAAAGCCAGCATGGCTTCCTGAAAGGAAAATCCTGCCTGATTAACATACTGCAATTTTTTGAGGAAATTACAAGCAAGGTAGACAAAGGAGCTGCAGTAGATGTGGTGTACTTGGATTTTCAGAAGGTATTTGTCAAAGTGCTGCACATTAGGTTACTTAGCAAGATAAGAGCCCAGGGAATTACAGGGAAGATAGCAGCATGGGTGAAGCATTGGCTGATCGGCAGAAAACAGAGAGTGGGAATAAAGGGATCTTATTCTGGCTGGTTGCCGGTTACCAGTGGAATTTCACAGGGGTCAGTGTTGGGACCACTGCTTTTTACGATGTATGTCAGTGATTTGGACTATGGGATTAATGGATTTATGGCCAAATTTGCCATTGATACAAAGATAGGTGGAGGAGTGGGTAGTGTTGAGGAAGCACAGAGCCTTGAGACTTGGGTAGTTTAGAGGAAGTTTAGTTTACGAAGAAGTGGCAAATGAAATACAATATTGGAAAGTGTATGGCTATACACTTTGGTGGAAGCAATAAATGAGCAGACTATTATTTAGATAGGGAGATAATTCAAAATGCAGAGATTGAAAGGGACTTGGGAGTCCTGTGCAGGATACCCTAAAGGTTAACTTCCAGGTTGAGTCGGTTATGAAGAAGGCTAATGCAGTGTTGGCATTCATTTCTAGAGGTATAGAATATAAGAGCATGGATGTGATGTTGAGGCTCTGTAAGACACTACAAGATGGGTAAACATCCAATGTACAAAATACAACAAACTGTGCAAATACAAAAAAAAATTATTGTTGAGAACATGAGAAAGAGTCCTTGAATGTGAGTCCATAGGTTGTGGGTACAGTTCATTCTTGAAGTGAGTGAAGTTGAGTGAAATTATTCCTGCTAGTTCAAGAGCCTGATGGTTGAGGAGTAATTACTGTTCCTGACCCTGGTGGTGTTGGACTTGAAGCTCCTGTAAATCCTTTCAGATGGCAGCAGTGAGGAAAGAGGAAGGCCTGGATGATGGATGCTACTTTCCTGTGCAATTACGGTTACAGATCCCACAACCTGCCTGAGTTGTAAGGGCACTGTACAGAAGAGTGCTGCACCAGTTGCCTCTCTCTCATGGTTGTGGATGAGTGCCTAGATTGCAGCAATGCTCTCTCCAGTCCACTCTGCAATGTTGTCTGCCCATTTTTTCCTCTGTCTGCCCTTTTTTCATTTCCCTGCACCGTTCCCTGAAGAAGGTCCATTTGATCTTGTTATATGGCCATACCATCTCAGTTTCCTCTTCTTTACTGTGGATAGTAGATCTTTGTAGTGTCTCATGTGCTTGCTGATTGTTCTTCATACTTTGTGGCTGAAACATGGTCTATATAGATGTGGAGGAGCCTTCTAAGGCATCTCATTTGTACTGCCTGGATCTTTTTTTTGTAGTTCTGCTGTCAATGTCTGTGACTCACATGCATACAGGAAGATGGAGAGCACAAGTGAATGTGGGAGTTTCAACTTGGATCTGAGAGTGATTTATTGTCCCTCCAGATGGGTTTTAGTTCAGCCAGCTTTGCTGTTGTTTGGGGTGTCCTTGCAAGGACTTAAGGGTTTGATCCTTCTTGGTTGATGATGGCGCCAAGATACTTGAACCGTTTGACAGTGACAGTCTCTCATTCTTGTCCACTGACTGATTTTGTCATGATTTGCTCCTCACTGTTTCTCATCAGTTTGGCTTTCTCTGTGCTGATCTCCATGCCATATCTGGTAGATTTTTCATCCAGTTAGTTTACGAGGCTGGCCAATTCATCCTCACTTCCTGTCAGCCCATCAGTGTCACTGGCAAACCTGTGGTTGGTTATGATCTGTCCTCCGATGCTGACTGTGTCGATATGGCCTTACAGGGCATCTGTTATTATTTGCTCCAGGAAACGTTGAACAGTGTGGGTGGAAAGAGGCAGCCTTGTCGGACTCCAGGTGATTTGTAGAACCACTCTCTATTTATGCCTTGAACAAGTACCACACTGCCAGCTTTGGTGTAGCACAGCTTGATGGTTTGGGTCAGCTTCTGGCCCATGTTGTATCTCTTCATTGTGGTCAGAATGCATCATGCCACACTCTATTGAATGCTGCCTTGAAGCCTATGAGCATGCGGAAAATGTCCTGTTGATGTGGGTTGTATTTTTCTCACAGTACTCAGAGGTTGAATATTTGTTCTTTAGTACTACTTCCATTTCTGAATCCAGCCTGCTCTTTGATGATTATTTCTTCTGTCTGAAATTTCAGTCTGTTCAATATGACTTTCAACATCACTTTGCTTGCATGGCTGATAAGACTTATGGTTCTATAATCCTGGCCTCTGCTGTAAGTTGCATTTCTTTGGGAGAGTGATGATGAGTAATTTTGTTGCACATATTGGTGAGCATGTCTGTCACTGTCTCTTCTCCATGTTTTATCAGTTCAGCCATGATGTTGTCTATTCCTGTAGCTTTCCTGTCCATCTTATGGCTGCTTCTGCTTCTTCCCGCAGAATTGGAAAGTCATGTCATTTTGACGAGTCCTGGCTTGCTAGTATGCTGGGATCTCCTTGGGTCTGATGGTTGTAAAGGTCTGAACACCACTCAGTCCATCTGTTGAGAATGTCTTCATCTTCTGTGAGACAGTTTCCTCCTTTGTCTTGGCCAGTGGTGACTCAGGACTGTCTCTGTTTAGTGAGGTTCTTCACATCAACGGGAGCTGTAGCATACAGAGAGATCAGCAAGATGATCAGGAAAAACATGATCAAGGCCAAGGAAGAACGCATTGAGAGACAGTGTACAGAGATAGAAGATAGCCTGAACAAGAACAACAGCAGGCAAGCATTTCAAATTATAAAGGATCTCCTGTGCAGTGCTCAGTACACCAATGATGTACTGGGTGGGGTATCCACTACTTTTTGTAGTTTTCTTTTCCATTTAAGCGTATCGGTGTTCCTATACCTTGCTATGATGCAGCTAGTCAGTATACTCTCCACTACGCACCTACAGAAGTTTAGGAATCTTTGGAAATTTTATGGAAATTGAGATTCCTGCTGTGCTTTCTTTGTAATGGCACTTGTGTGCCAGGCTCAGGACAGATCCTTTGAAATGATAATACCTAGGAATTTATAGTTGCCAACCTTTCCACCTCTGATCGCCCCAGTGTGGACTGGCTCATGCTCCCCCATGACCAGCTTCCTCCTCTTGCAGTCAGTAATCAACTCACTGGTTTTGCTGACATTTTGTGAGAGGTAGTTGTTGTGGCGCCACTCAGCCAGACTTTCAAACTCCCTCCTATATGTTGATTTGTCTCAACCTTTGATTTGGTCAATGATGGTGGCCATCTTAAATATGGCATTGGAGCTGTGCTTAGCCTCGCAGTCATAAGTTTAAAGCAAGTAGAACATGGAGCTAAACACACAGTCTTGTGGTGCACATGTGCTGATAGTGAAGGTGGAGGATATTTTGCTGCCAACCCAAACAGAATGAGGCCCGCAAGTGAGGAAATGAGTATCCTGTTGCATGATGAGTTTTTGAGTCCAGTCTTAGAGCTTATTGATTCATTTTGAGGGGGTGATGGTATTGAATGCAAAGCTGTAGTCAATGAAGAGCATCCTGATGTAAGCACCTTCACTGCCCAGATGTTCCAGAGTTGAGCTAATGAAATGACGTCTGCTGTTGACTTGTTGCGATGGTTGGCAAACTAGAGTAGATCCAGGTCGCTGCTTGGACAGGAGTTGTATGCTTCATCATTAGCTTCTTAAAGCACTTCATCATAGTGGATTTCAGTGCTACTGGATGAAAGTCCTTGAGACAAGTTACCATGGTCGTCTTAGACACCAGTATAATTGAAGCTAGCTTGAAGTAGGTGGGTAAATAAGAATGCCGAAGTGAATGGTTAAAGATATCGGTGAACACTCCAGCCAGTTAATCCGTGTAGGTTTTTAGTACTTGGCCAGGTATCCCATCAGGGCCAGATGCTTTCCGTGGGTTCACCTCCTGAAGGATGCTCTCACGTTGACCTGAGAGACTGAAAACATAAGTGTTGTCAGGGGCTGTGAAGGTTCATGAAACTGCCTCCATATTTTATGAGTCAAAGTGAGTATGAAGAGCTTTGAGCTTGTTTAGAAGCAAATCTTGTTGTTAGCTTGGTTTTACTTTATGGGAGGTGACAGCATTCAAGCTGTGCCACAGTTGTCGAGCATCATTTTGTGATTCTAGTATGGTCTGGTCTTGCCACTTCTTATGTGAAATGGCTTTCTGGAGTTTGTACCTGGATCCTTGTATCTTGCTTGGTCACCAGTCCTGAATGCCTCCAATCTGGCCTTCAGCAGATTGTGGATCTCTTAGTTCATCCAGGGCTACTGGTTGAGGAAGACTTGAAACTATTTTGTGGTTTTCAGGAAAATGACTACCTAATTTTGTAATGGCACCTCTTACATAGTGATGGAGAGAGAATGAAGGTTTGACCTAAATTCTACTGAATTTAAGGCAGATCTTATGACATGAAAATTGCATGTGCCTTCATTATAAGATACAATACTTTGATACATAACTTTTCACACTATACCAACTGGTTAATCTAATACAACTTTCAGTTTTGTATTACAGCTATTCTTTGATTTTTTATTGGAACAAATCTTTGTTATGTTGTCACCTTTTATAGACTACTAATAATCCCTTGATATATGGTGTAAGTCTGCCTCAGAGGTCCCAGATTCTGTTGAAGTGCATCTTCTGTTGCTTGTGTATAGTATGTGTAAGGCCAGAACATAAGTTTTTTCACTAACCTTATTTATAAGTTTTAGTAGGAGAGTTGAAGATGTTCAGAAAATGAGAACTGTGACAATTGAATAAAGCAATGAAACAGTGGCCAGAACAGTTGGAGTCTCCAGTTATTAATCATTAGAGTCTAAATCCTGATTTTATTAGCTAAATAGCAATTGGATGATAAGTCTTTGGCCTATATTTTACCAGTTGTTCACATGCTCTAAGAAATTACCTGAAATGATGTTCAGGTCTGTCTGTTTTTAAATGTGTGCTGCTTAAGGAGCTTTACTTGCTCAAGTAACCAGAAGTGATTCCCATTTAATTGGCTTTGTTTGCTTAAAATGGATAAATGTATTTAGTCACAGACTTTAAAAATTTCAAGTGGATTTCTTTTTCCCTTTTCTCTAAACTAGGAACCAGCAGTGAAGAAATAAACCAACATTGGGAATGGCTGGAAAAAAATGTGATGCCAATACTTTCCATATTTGACAGTAATGAAGATGTTACCAGCTTTATTCAGGGTAAAGTACGGGTAAGAGCAGATTTTTCAGCCCACAAGAAGTTGTTTTCCTTTCCTTTTTTTTTGCTTATATTTCTATTTTTTTTGCTTATTCCCCTAGTTTTTAGATTCAACCCTTAGTTACAGAAGTTTTAAGTTGGGTATGAAGAGTAGTGTAATAAATTACATTCTATTGTAGTAGTTTCATCCAACATGTCCATCTCTTCATAATAGAAACAGAACCATAGAAAACCTACAGTACAATATAGGCCCTTTGACCCATAATGCTGTGCCGAACATGTACTTACTTTAGAAATTACCATGGGTTACCCATAGCCCTCTGTTTTTCTAAGCTCCATGTACCTATCAAGGACCCTATTAAATCTGCCTCCACCATCGTTGCTGGCAGCCCATTCCACTCTCTGCATGAAAAAAGATAAAACAACAACAACTTGCCCCTGACGTCTCCTCTGTGAACGCATTGTTCCACTACTCATCCAGGTCATTTATAACAATCACAAAGAGAAAGGGTCCCAGAACAGATCCCTGAGGAACACCACTGGTCACCAACCACCATATACAATATGACCTTCTACAACCACTCTTTGCCTTCTGTGTGCTAGCCAGTTCTGAATCCAAAGAGCAATATCATCCTTACTTTCCCAAAGATCCAATGTCTCCTTACTTTCTCAATAAGCCTTGCATGGGGTACCTTATCAAATGCCTTGCTGAAATCCATATACACTACATCTAGTGCTCTACCTTCATCAATGTGTTTAGTTATATCCTCAAAAAATTCAATTGGACTCATTTGACAAAGCCATGCTCACTATTCCTAATCACATTATGCCTCTCCAAATATTTATGAATCCTGCCTCTAAGGATCTTCTCCATCAACCTACCAACCACTGAAGTAAGACTTACTGGTCTATAATTTCTTTGGCTATCTCTAACCCCTTTCTTGAACAAGGGAACAACATCTGCAGCCCTCCAATCCTCGGGAACCTCTCCCGTCCCCATTGATGATGCAAAGATCATTGCCAGAGGCTCGGCAATCTCCTTCCTCACATCACACAGTAGCCTGAGGTATATCTCGTCTGGGCCTGGTGACTTATCCAACTTGATGCTTTCCAAATGTTACAGCACATCCTCTTTCTTAATGTCTATATGCTCAAGCTTTTCAGACCACTGTAAATCATCCCTACAATCACCAAGATCCTTTTCCGTAGTGAATACTGAAGCAAAGTACTCATTAAGTAACTCTGTTACCTCCTCTGGTCCCATACACACTTTTCCACTGTCACACTTGATTGCTTCTATTCTCTTGTATCTTATCCTCTTGTTCTTCACATACTTGTAGAATGCCTTGGGGTTTTCCTTAATCCTGCTCACCAAGGCCTTCTCATGGCCCCTTCTGGCTCTCCCAATTTCATTCTTAAGCTCCATCCTGCTAACCTTATAATTTTCAAGATCTCTATCATTATCTAGTTTTTTGAACCTATTGTAAGCTGTTCTTTTCTTCTTGACTAGATTTTCAACTGCCTTTATACACCATGGTTCCTGTACCCTACCATCCTTTCCCTGTCTCATTGGAACATACCTATGCATGCCATCTTGGACAATGTCTCCCATCCACTCCATAATGTACTGGTTAGGCACAGGAGTATATTCAGCCAGAGACTCATTCCACCGAGATGCAACACTGAGCGTTATAGGAAGTCATTCCTGCCTGTGGCCATCAAACTTTACAACTCCTCCCTCGGAGTGTCAGACACCCTGAGCCAATAGGCTGGTCCTGGTCTTATTTCACTTGGCATAATTTACGTATTACTATTTAATTATTTATGGTTTTATATTGCTATATTTTTACACTATTCTTGGTTGGTGCGACTGTAACGAAACCCAATTTCCCTCGGGACCAATAAAGTATGTCTGTCTGTCTGAATGCCACGCAGATATCTCCTGAACATTTGCCATATTTCTGCCATACATTTCCCTGAGAATATCTGTTCCCAATTTATGCTTCCAAGTTCTTGCTTGATCGTTTCATATCTCCACTTACTCTAATTAAATGCTTTCCTAACTTGTCTGTCCCTATCCCTCTCCATTGCTATGGCACAGGAGATAGAATTATGATCACTATCTGCAAAATGCTCTCCCACTGAGAGACCTGACACCTGACCAGGTTCATTTCCCAATACCAGATCAAGTACAGCCTCTCCTCTTGTAGGCTTATCTACATATTGTGTCAGGAAACCTTCCTGAACACACCTAACAAACTCCACCCCATCGAAACCCCTTGCTCTAGGGAGATTACGATCAATATTTCGGAAATTAAAATCCTCAGTCACGTCAACCCTGTTAATACTTCACCGTTCCAGAATCTGTCTCCCTCTCTGTTCCTGTTACTATTGGGTGGTCTATAATAAAAGGAAAACACCCAGTAGTGTTATTGACCCCTTTCTGTTTCTAACTTCCACCCACAGAAACTCAGTAGACAATCCCTCCATGACTTCCTCCTTCTCTGCACCCATGACACTATCTCTGATTAGCAGTACCACACCCCCACCTCTCTTGCCTCCCCCCCCCCCCCCCCGTCTGTTCTGAAATATCTAAAGTGTGGCACTGTAAGTAGCCATTCCTGCCCCTGAGACATCCAAGTTTCTAATGGCCACAACATCATAGCTCCATGAACTGATCCATGCTCTAAGCTCGTCTGCTTTGTTCATGATGCTTCTTGCATCAAAATAGACACATCTATCACCTGCCTATCCTCCTTCTCACACTGCCTACAAGCTTTCTCTATTTGTGAGGTAATCGCCCCTTCATCTGTCTCTTCAATTCAGTTTCCACCCCCCCCCCCCCCAGGAATTCTGGTTTAAACTCCCCCCAATAGCCTTAGCAAACCCCTGTGCCAGGATATTAGTCTCTTTCAGATTTAAGTCACGAATGCCCCAAAAGAGACCCCAGTGATTCAGAAATCTGAATCCTTGTCCCCTGCTCCAATTCCTCAGCCATGCATTTATCCTCCACCTCATTCTTTTCCCATACTCACTGTTGCATGGCACAGACAGTAATCTACCTTTGAGGTCTACCTTTGAAGTCCTGCTTCTCAGCTTCTTTCCTAACTCCCTGTAGTCTGTTTTCAGAATCTCCTCTCTTTTCCTACCTATGTTGTTGGTATCTATATGTACCACGACCTCTGGCTGTTCATCTTCCCACTTCAGGGTATCATGGACGTGATCATGTTATCCTGAATCATTAAGTCCATTCAAGAAAGTGTTAGATATTTCTCATGGGGAGAAATTAGAAATGGGTGAGCTTGAATGATCAGTTATGGTTGTATGAAATAGTAGACCAGGCTGGAAGGACTGAATAGCATACTCCCACTCCTTGTTCCTGTTTCTCTGTAGTTAACAGATAGTGAATCTCTGTTGTTGCTTTTCAAAGTCCTTCTGGTCATCCAGGTGTCTGAAATTGGGCACTGTGCTTGTAGGGGCTAAACTTGTGTTTTCTGTTTAGCTATGACAATGGACTGTAATCCTTTGTTTATAAATCCCAGTGGCTTTGGTAATCTGTTTCTCTCAATGTTGTCTTCAAGCGCTTTTTCATGTCGTACACATCTTAAAGTTGTATTATTTACACACTTTCTCTCTCTCCCTTTCTATGATAATACAATTCACAATCTTGTTTGAACTTTGCCTAGTTTCACCATTCTGTCTGTAGCCTTTTTGAGTTGTTAGAAGCAGCAGTGGGTCCTAATACTGAGCCTTCAGTCTTGTCAAAGTGCATCTAATTCTGAACCCATTCTGTAGTTTGAAGGCTGCAATAAAAGCTGATCAGACATCTGTTCTTAAAAGTTTTCTGATGTAATTTTGTAACTTTCAGAGCAATGGAACCCAAAGCCTATCTGTCATCAAAGATGTACTGTATATAGGGAAGGATCACTGTAAAAGGCCATCAGTATCATGAAGGATCCCACATGCCCTGCTTATAGACTGTTTGTCCACTCCCATCAGGGAAAAGGCTTCACAGCATCCACGCCAGGACCACCAGACTCAAAAACAGTTACTTTCCCCAAGCCATCACACTGATCAACACTTTCACCCATTATTCCTCCCCCACTGTATGCACAACAGCCACTCCTCCCCGTACACTGCATCCCCTGTGTGTATTGTCACTTTATGCCTACACTGTACACCTCACAGTCACTGTCCTGTTGCATTTTCACATGCCCTGCTGCTACCTAGAAGTTCCTTTTGGCAAGAGTCACTTTTTCACTTTCCTGTCAGTCACCTTGTATACAGATGCTCTTATGCCTTGTGTCACTTCCATGTTCATACAGTCTTTTTATAAAATCTAATCTTATGTATATATGGCTACACTCAGATACTTGTACATTGTGTTTTATATTGTGCTTTTGTATTTATATTTAATGTATCTTTTATTATTCTTATTGCCTTTTTCCTTATTGTGTTTTTTATGTTTTATTGAATCTGGAGTAATAATCATTTTGTTCTCCTTTGCATTGATACTGAAAAATGACAGTAAACAGTCTTGTATCTTAAATCTCCAGACCCATGAACAATAAAAGCAATTAGAATGGTTAATCCATTTGGGTTCATGGTACCCCAACATCATTGTGCATTTATACAAAAAATGTTTGGATTTTTATTTGGATCAGGGTTTATTGGCTTAATAAAATTTACCACTGTGACTTTTTAAAAATCGTATTTGATGTAATCCTGGATTGTTTCTTTCCAAGGGGCTAATAGCAGAAGAATCTCAAAGTACATCAATAAAGCAGGAAGATGACCCTGAGAAATTTCGAGAGGCCTTGTTGAAGTTTGATAAGTTGTTTGGACTGCCTGAGCAAGAGAAGTTGGTGACCTACTATTCGTGTAGTTACTGGAGTGGAAGGGTGCCGTGCCAAGGCTGGTTATACCTCAGTGCCAATTTTCTCAGCTTCTATTCCTTTTTTCTGGGCAAGGAAGGTGAGAATCTGTGTCCTACATCCTATTTTCTGATTGACAATAAAAAGTTAATATCCAAATGCAAATGTGTGGTCGCGGGGAGAGTGTAGAACCATTTTACAGACATTAGCAGGAATTGAATCCCAATCTTACAGCCATGCTGGCCTCTATCTTGGCTTTTTTGTATGTTCCCTTCCCTCCAACAAGTCTTAATTTTAATCGTACTTTAATTTTCCAACCTTTTATCCTCCACATTTATCTTTGTGTGGTGTCTTCACTGCTCTTTTTTGGCTGCAGTAGTCTGATCCACGATGTTATGGCATCTAGATGCAACCTCTTCAAAATATGTCTCACAGGCTTATGCTCCAGTCTGTAGCTCGTAAATCTCCAGTACCTCCATAATTCAAAGCAGATACTCATGCCTAAGACTCAAACCTTGGGAGGAACTCTGGAACATGGCTGCATCATTTCAAAATACTTAATTTAGTATTTAAGATGAGAAATTCTTCAAACAGCTTCAAAGTGTATTTATTATCTACAAATATATAAATAATACAAACCTGAGATTTGTTTGCTTAACAGGCGGTTGTTTAACAGGAACCCAAAAGAACCCAATTTAAAAAAAAAATAAGACTAGCCCCCGTGTGCCCATAGAAAATAAAGGGGGGGTGGGGGAGAAAAACAAATCATGCAAACAATAGAAAGAAGCAAGCAACAACAAAAGCAGCATTCCGAACCCAATTGAGTCTTTGATCCACAGAATTTTGGAGATGGAGGGAGAGCAGCCAGATATCTTTGTACATATTGGATTGGTACCATTGACATAGGAAGGAAAAGCAATGCAGTCCTGAAGAGAGAATTTAGAGAGCTAGGCAGAAAGCTGAGGTGCAGAACCTCCAGGGTAGAAATTTCTGGATTGCTATATGTGCCAGTGAAGGTAGAAACAGGTTGATTTGGCATGGCTGAGAAGCTGGTGCAGGGGTCGCGGCTTCAGGTTCTTGGATCATTGGGATTTTTTCTGGGGAAGGTATGATCTGTACAAAAGGGACGGGTTACACCTGAACCCAAGGGGACCAATATTCTCACGGGCAGGTTTGTTAGAGCTGTTGGGGAAGGTTTAAACTAATTTGGTAGGGGGATGGGAACCAGAGTGAAGGGACTCAGGAAAGGGCAAAGATAGTGTGCAGTCAGACTGTCAGGAAGGGCAGGCAGATGATAGGACAAAATTGCAGACAGCAGAGTGAATATCTGCATTAGGGATGCAGAATCAACAAGGGTGGGAAATACAGTACTCAGTGTTATATGCTAGTGCATGGAGTATAAAAAATAAGGTGGATGATCTTGTTGCACTTTTACAGATTGTTGGGTATGATGTTGTGGCCGTCACTGAATCGTAGCTGAAGGATGGTTGTTGTTGGGAGCTGAATGTCCAAGGTTACACATTGTTTTGGAGAGAGGAAGGTAGGCAGAGGGGGTGGCATGGTCCTGCTGGTAAAGAATGGCATCAAATCAGTAGAGAGATGTGACATGGGATTGGAAGATGTTGAAACCTTGTGGGTTGAGTTAAGAAACTACAAGGGTAAAAGGACCCTGATGGCAGTTATATGCAGGCCTCCAAACAGCAGCTGGGATGTGGATTACAGATTACAATTGGAAATTAAAAAGGTGTGTCAAAAGGACAATGTTATGATAGTCATGGGAAATTTTAACATGGAAAATCAGGTTGGCAGTGGACCCCAAGAGATCGAATTCATTGAATGCCTGCAAGATGGCTTTTTAGAGCAGTTGGTCATTGAGGGATCAGCTATATTGTGTTATGTAATGAACCGGTGGTGTAAAGGTAAAAGAACCCTAGGGTTCTTAAAGAGGTAGCTGTAGAGATTGTGGAGGCGTTAGTAATAATCTTTCAAGAATCATTAGAGTCTGGCATAGTTCTGCAGGACAGGAAAATTGCAAGTGCCACACCACTCTTTAAACAAAGAGAGAGGCAGCAGAAAGGAAATTGTAGACTAGTTATCCTGACCTCAGTGGTTGGGAAGATGCTCGAGTCAGTTGTTAAGGATAAGGTTATGGAGTACTTGGTGACAGAGGGCAAGTTAGGACAAAGTCAGCATGGTTTCCTTGAAGGAAAATCTTACCTGACAAATCTGTTGGAATTCCTTGAGGAGACTGCAGGTAGGATAGATAAAGGGGATGCAGTGGACGTTGTATATTTAGATTTTCAGAAGGCCTTTGACAAGGTGCTACACATGAGGCTGCTTAGCAAGTTAAGAGCCCATGGTATTACAGGAAAGTTACTAGCATGGCTAGAGCATTGGCTGATTGGTAGGATACAGCGAGTGAGAGTAAAAGGATCCTTTACTGGTTGGCTGCCAGTGACTAGTGGTGTTCCGCAGGGGTCGGTGTTGAGACCGTTTATTTTAATGCTGTATTTCATTGAATTAGATGATGGAATATATGGCTTTGTTGCCAAGTTTGCAGATGATATGAAGATTTGTGGAGAGGCAGGCAGTGTTCAGGAAACAGGAAGGCTGCAGAAGGACTTTGAAAGGTTAGGAGAAGGGCAGGAAAGTGGCAAATGAAAGTGTTGGAAAATGAATGGACATGCACTTTGGTAGAAGAAATAAATGTGCAGACTATTTTCTGAATGGGGAGAAAATCCAAAAATCTGAGATGCAAAGGGACTTGGGAGTCCTTGTGCGGAACATACTAAAGGTTAACTTGCAGGCTGAGTCAGAGGTGAGGAAGGCAAAGTCAGTATTCATTTTAAGAGTTCTAGAGTACAAAAGCAGAGATGTGATGCTGAGGCTTTATAAGGCACTGGTGAGGCCTCACCTTGAGTGCTGTGAACAGTTTTGGGTTTCTTATATAAGAAAAGTTCTGCTGGCATTGGAGAGAGTTCGGAGGAGGTTCACAAGGATGATTCTGGGAATGAAAGTGTTATCATATCAGGAACACTTTGGCTCCAGGCCTACGCTTGCTGGAATTTAGAAGGATAAGGGGTTACCTCATTTCAAGTGTTGGAAAGCCTAGACAGTAGATGTGGAAAAAATGTTTCCCATGGTGGGGGAGTCAGGGACAAGAGGGCACAGCCTCAGGATAGAGGGGCATCCATTAAAAGCAAAGATGCAGAGAAATTTCTTTAGCTAGACGGTGGTGATTTTGTGGAATTTGTTACCACAGGCAGCTATGGAAGCCAGGTGATTCAGTGTATTTATGGTGAAGATTGGTAGGTACTTGATTGGCCACGACATCAAAGGTTATGGGGGAAGGCAGGGGGAGAGGGGCTGAGGATGGGGAGAAAAGTATCAGCCATGACTGAATGACAGGGCAGACTCAAATGGGCCAAATAGCCTAATTCTGCTCCTGTGGCTTTTGGTGCAGCTAGGAGTAGGCCCAAAGCCTCCGTATTCAGTTCATCATACTAGCGAGACAAGCCACTGCAAGGACATGAAGCACAGTAGCCAGGGACTGTCTCACAGCCTGAGTGTTGTGGAGAGAGGTGCCCCCAGACTACCTGGGGCAGTGTTTAAATTGTCTGAACCTTGCACTGAGAACTGGGCCCTGCTGTGGCAAATCACTCCAGGCCTAGATTTCACTGCTGGAGAAGCCGTTCTCAACCTCTCCAAATTGATTCTGCACTTAAAGCACCAGTCTCACCCAACTCTCGACACCCTGCCTGTCTGATCTATCTAGGTCAGTGTTTAGATTGTTCAAACAGCATACTGTACATCACGTTAGGACCCAGGCCTCGCCACAGCGAATCGCTCCGTGTCAGGAACACACCACTCAGCGATTTTGCATCAGACCTGGATTTTGCTCCCGAAGAAGCCGTTTTCGACCTCACCAAATTGGCTCTGCGCTTAGAGCAATCTACCCTTGCACCCAGGTAAGTTGGACAGGCATCAGAAATTCCCTCTTCCCATCTTCTCTCCTTTGAAATGTCCACTCCAACCAGCACAGCTCCTACTCCAAATACATTGATTTTGCAGCACACCAGCAGGGCACGTCTCTTGAGTTTGCTTTGCCCTCACTTGCTGCTTTGTTGCTTGTAGTGATAGCTTACCACAATTTACTTAAAAAAAAAAAGTGTTACTAATGTTTTTAAAGGAATTCCTTTGCCTTCGAACCACAAGTAGGCTGTTGCACGTCTCCGGTAACGCGATCTTTTCTCTTCCCTTTTCTCTGTCTCTTTTCTCTTGGTTGTGAATGTTTGTTCTTCAACCTATAGAGCAGTGGTGATCAAGTCATGGAGTATATTCAAGGCGAAGGTAAATTTTTGCAGTCTGGGGGAGCCCAGCCTTACAGGACATTAGAAACTTAAGAAATTTTTTGACAAGAGCCAGCCATTCAGCTCAGTAAAGCTTACCAAATTCCTTTTCACATCATGTGTTGAAGTAACTATTGAGTTTAGATTTTAAAGTCTCTAAGGTGCTACTCTCAACTACACAACTAGGTAGTTTGTTCCATGAGTCCACAACTTGCTGTGTTTAAAAGAAAAAAAAATGCTTCCTGATGTCAGTCTGAAATCTCCCTTTAACCAGTCTCCACCGTGTCCCCGTGGCCCTGTGCCTTCATTGATGGATTAATTTTGAAGTAGCAGCAGCCATCCCATAATGAATTATACTTATACCCTTAATGATTTTGAACACCTATCATGTCTCGTCTCATTCTACATCTACTTAGGCTAAAAAGATTTAATTCTTTCAATCTTTCTTCATAGCTTATACCCTGTAGACCTGGAATGAGTCTCGTCGCCCTTCTCTGAACTCTTCAGTGCCTTCACATCCCTCACAAAATATGGAGACAAATATTGTGCATAGTACTCAAAGGTGTGGCCTCATTATACAGCTTAGGGAGAACATCTCTAGACTTGTACTCCACGGAGCGCATTATATAGCCCAGCATTCTTTTAGCCTTCCTAGTTGCTTCTGAGCATTGTCTAGATGTTGATGATGGTGAGTCTATCAGGATAGCTATATCTTCCCATACAGTGCACTTTCTAACTCAAGACCCCCAGCCCCCATTTGTATCTATATCAAGTAGTTCTACTTTCTATATGTATTATTTTACATTTACTACATTAAATTGCATCTGCCATTTATCCATTCACATCTGGATTTTGTTCAGATCTAACCATTTATTCTGCTGCCCATCCCCCTAATTTTGTATCTGCTAACTTTACTAGTTTATTTGTTATGTTAGTTGGCTGGTGGCGCAGTGACATCAGCGCCAGACTCTGGATCGGAGGTTCCTGGATTCGAATCCAGTTGGGCATTCCCGAGTACACTTTCCATCCGTGCCGGGTTGAGTGTCGAGCTCGCAACTCAACCTAGTAAAATAAAGAAAAATACTGTGAAATGTCTGTGTGAGGAGTGGTGCGGCACACAGTCTTTTGTTCTGCGCCTTGAAAGACATGAAAATGCCTGATGCTGGCCTCTCAGGCCTGAGTTGATGTCGTCATCATCATTTGTTATGTGCTTATAATGGGCACACATGTAGAGATGAGTGCAAGGTCAGATAAGACATGATCTTACTGAATACTGGACTAGATTTGAGGGATAATATGGACAAGTTCGACCCCACTTCCCATGTGCTTAAATAATATACGCACATTATTGTTCTCCATAATGCCATGCTTTTATAACATGGCTGTAATTGAAAAAAACATCTCAGCATATTGGTTATCGAAACATTGAAAACCTGCAGCACAATACAGATCCTTCAGCCCACAATTTTGTGCCAAACATGTACTTTAGTAATTACCTAGGGTTACCCATAGCCCTCAATTTTTCTAAGCTCCATGTACCTATCCAGGAGTTTCTTAAAAGACCTTATTGTATCCGCCTCCACCACCGTCGCCGGCAGCCCATTCCACGCACTCACCACTCTCTGCATGGAAAAAAAAGCTTACCCCTGACATCTCCTCTGTATCTACTTCGAAGCACCTTAAAACTGTGCCCTCTCATGCTAGCCATTTCAGCCCTGGGGAAAAGCCTCTGACTATCCACAAGATCAATGCCTCTCATCATCTTATACACCTCTATCAGGTCACTTCTCATTCTCTGCCGCTTCAAGAAGCAAAGGCCAAGTTCACTCAACCTATTCTCATAAGGCATGCTTTCCAATCCAGGCACACATCACATCCTTGTAAGTCTCCTCTGCACCCTTTCTATATGGAGGGAAAGGTTAGACAAAGTAATTTGAAAGGTAATTGGAAAGATGATTTTACAAAAGCTACTTAAAGGACTGAGGTTAAATGGGAAGTGTATTCCAGACAGTGAGGTGACTGAAGGTTTCATTGCTGTTATTGGTCTAAGTGCAGGAAAAGTGCACGAAATGTTAGAGCGAAGAAGGCTACAGCACTCTATTGACTAGAGGTAATCAAGTTCAAACTGGATAATTTTAACTTTGAGTAGTATTACAAAAGGGAGAATATTAATTGTACTTTCTATCTTCTCATGTTTTCATTTTTCTGAAATTACTATAGCTTGCTTTACTTCACAATTAAAAGTATCTAACATATTCTTACACTTTGAACTACATGACCATCAAAAGCAGTTTCCAACTTTTTATTTTTTCCATTTTGTTTTGGATGCTGCTCTCACATTCCTTCACAACACACACACACACAATGCTGGAAGAACACAGCAGGGCAAGCATCATCAATGGAAAAGAGTATAGTTTGTGTTTTGGGCCAAGACCCTCCATCAGGACTTTCATTGGTTAAGTCAGAAAACAATTTTAGAAACTAATGCTATGGATCTCCAAAGATTTTAATATTTAAAAATGATCCAATGCATACAGGTTTAAAATAATACTGCTGCAAGTATTTAATCTTCATTGGAAAGCAGGGTAGGAAGGTCTGCGAATTAGCCACTGTGTAGCCTTGAAATGACCAACTCTACTATAAAGTTGGTAATTGCTATCTATATATTGATTTTGTAACTTCTGTTTAACTTGCAGTTAAGATTATTATTCCCTGGGATGAAGTATCACAGCTTACAAAGACAACAAATGTCATCTTCTCTGAGAGCATACACATTTGCAGTCATGGAGAAGAATATTACTTTTCAATGTTCATGCATTTAAATGAAACATTTTTGCTGATGGAACAGCTGGCAGATTATGCTGTAAAAAGATTATTTGATAAAGAAACCTTTGAAATGGATTTATTGCTCAGTGATCATTTACAAATAACAAAAAGGTAATGAAAAAAAATGTTGCTCTGTACTGAGATACCCAAAGCATTAAGAAATCAAATATACTTTCTTTTTGAACTATGACATTATTGAAGAAGAACTTTTGTCACTGAAGCCAAGCAATGTAATTTTTTTATTGCATCATAAAGCTGCCGTGTAACACTGGTTTTATTTTTTCTTCTTTTAGACTTTTGGAGAATCGAGCGAGGAATGAATATTTCATGGCACTCTTTAGGCTTCCCAGGGAAGAAAGTCTGGATGACGTACTTGACTGTTTTCTTTGGATTCCTTTTTACCATACCCATGCATTTGGGAAAATGTTCATTTCAGAAAATTACATCTGCTTCAGTAGCCAGGATGGAAATCATTGTAATGTAGTCATTCCATTGCGGGAGGTAATGAATTATTGGTAAAATTGTTATAAATCTGTAGAGTAAAGCTTAATCATGGACAGGAGAGACTGCAGATGCTGCCAAACAAGTTTTGTATTTGATATGTAATATTAAAAGAACTTAGGGTTAAAGCCCCTGCTAGACCTTTCTTAGAAATTTCAAAGAAGTGGTTAAGGCTGAAATTGTTAAAAATCCAGCTTTGACGTGTCTTTTCTTAGCACTATAATGAAAAGGTGAAAGATGCTTATGTCCCTCTCTGTACCTATATCACACCAAGGAAGCTTATTACTAAACTGCAGTGTAGGTTTGGGTTACAGTTTTCTGCTGCTATCTTTGCAGGGAGGTTCTGGGGAGCTGGGCACTCCCTAAGAGGGAAAAAGAGAAGAACTCGAGGGTGAGTGCATCATGCCATTCTCACTGCTCGATTTCTTTGGAGAGGGCTGATTGAAAGGTTGGGAATTATCGACAGTTTGAGAAATGTTCAGGTTCTCTGTTCCCACAAACTAGGCTGTTGTAGGAATGCTGTTATAAATCTCACCTATCTGGCTATAAGGGTTTTTTAATATTTCAATTCAAACCAATGTTTTCCACAGGCAAAATTGCATTATCAGTTCTAGCTTCAAAGAGCTATTTTGTTGTTACATACTGTTCTGGTCTTAACGTAAGTAGGGCTACACATTTCTTGCAGAAAGAATGGTCTGTTTTCACATGGCTGCTGTTACAATATTAAACACTTAGCTCATTTTATGACCTATTTTGATGTGACACATCAAACGGGACCAACCTTTGCAGTGTTTAAGTGTCGTAGCCTTCCTCTCATTTGTTTGTGTAAGTGCTATAATATCACAAAGTCGTAGTTTTATACAACATAGAAATGGACCCTTCAACTCAACTCGCCCATGCTGACCATGTTGCCTACCGGAGGATATTTATTTATTTATTGATATAGCCTGAAGAATGCCCTTCCAGCTCATTGAGCTTCGCTGTCCCAGCAACCCCACGACGTTGAATAACCCTAACCTAATCACATGACAATTTGCAACAATCAATTAACCTACCCAGTACGTCTTTAGAGTGGGGGAGGAAACCAGAGCACCTGGGGAAAACCTACAAATTCCATGGATAGGACATACAGAGACTCCTTAGATACCAGCGCCAGAATTAAACTCTGAATTCCAGAAAGCCCCGGGCTGTAATATCATCATGCTAATTTGTATGTTATCATGGCACCAAGATGCTGCCTGGATTAGAATGTCTGTATGAGGATTAGCTGAGTGAGCTAGGGCTTTTTCTCTTTGGAGCAAAAAGGATAACAGATGACTTGATAGAGGTATACAGGATGACAAGCAGCAGAGATAGTCTGGATAACTGGAGATGTTTTTTCCACCAGTGTAGAAATGTATATGAAGGGCCATAATTTTAAGGTGATTGGAGGAATGTATAGTGGGGATGTCAGAGGTAGATTTTTTTTACACAGAGAGTGGTCAGTGTGCTTGGAATGTCCTGCCAGGGGAGAAGGTAGCGACAGAAACATTAGGGACATTCTAACTCTTAGCCTTATGAATGATGGAAAAATGGAGGGCTATGTAGGAGAGATTGGTCTTTGAGTAGGTTAAAAGGTCAGCACAATATTGTGGATGGAAGGATCTTTACTGTGCCACAGTGTTCTATGTTCTGAGCCCGTTCCATTTGCCTTCATTTGACTAATAACCCCCCTAAACCTTTCCTGTTTATCCTCTGAACTTTTCCTATGCATAAATGGTTTGCTTTATGCTTTAGTTATCATTCTTAATGAAGTGCAAGTTCAAGCTTAGTGGCATCTGACTATATATACACATCATGATGCATATGAACTATTTCCAATGTTTTTTCAGCTTCAGCCTCACTAGCACCTTAAGCTAGCTAGAGGCTATGGAAATGTGAACATCAGATTGATGTGAGTTTTCCAACAGGTCACTAGTATGGAAGCACCAGGTGGTTCAGGCAAACACATCTCCTTCAGTACCAGAAGTAAAATAACATTTCGCTTCACTGAAATTAAGGATAGTGACGGTCTGATGAAGAAACTCCAAGGGAAGCTGAAGTGTGGCACGAGTGGAAGCACACAAGACACTTTAGGAAAAGGAGAGGTAAAGTTCACAGTTTAAAATAAATTTATTTTCAAAGTAGGTATATGTCACCATATAAACCCTGAAGTTCATTTTCTTGCAGCGTAATAAGCCTATAGAATAATAACCCTGACCAAATCAGTGAAAGGCTTCTCAACGTGGGCTTTCAGCCAGAGTGCAGAAGGTAACAAGCTGCAAGTACAAAAAGAAAGAAGTAATGTTAATAATAAATAAGCAATAAATATTGAGAACATGAGATGAAGAGTCCTTGAAGTGAGTCCATTGGCTGTGGGAACAGTTCAATGATGGGCAAGTGAAGCTATCCCTTTTGGTTGAGGGGTAATGACTGTTCCTGAACCTGCTAGTGTAAGTCTTGAGACTCCTGTGCCACCTTCCTGATGGCAGCAGCGAGAAGAGAGCGTGACCTGGGTGGTGGGGGTCCCTGATGACGGATACTACTTTACTGCGATAATGCTTTGTGTAGATGTGCTCAATGTTGTGGAAGGCTTTATCCTGATGGACTGGACTGTACCCACTAATTTTTGTAGGATTTCACTTTCAAGGGCGTTGGTGTTTTCATACCGGTCTCTGATGCAGCCTGGTATGGAAATACCATAGTAGATTAGAATTCTGGTACTAGTTGTTTAAATTGTAGAATTGCTGCTCCTAGTATCAGGAACCATGAAAGTCATAGGATTATTATAAAGTTCCTAATCCTTCTTTACTACTCTAGCATTTATGTGTTTGCAAACCTATCTATATGGTGGACTTGTAGCGATGTGCTACACGCAGCGCTAAAATAACGACACGGAGTCAGTATACTGCAATTAAAGATGATTTTATTCGAACTTCACAGCCTTGCTTTAAAGCCTCCCTCATCCGGCCCTCCCCGGGGGCGGATGCTCTAAGGGACACGTAATCACAAACCCCCGCAGGCTTTTTCCCTTTGTTGCGGACCTGGCCTTTGTGCCTGCACGCTGCTATTTGTGAGCCGGTTCGAGTGCGCTAGGAAGTGGGTTGCCACATAACCCCCCCCCCCCAGATCCGGCGATACACCCCCCTGTTTGGGAGGTCGGCCTCTGCGCCATGGTGCCGGAAACTCGACCGGTTGCGCCAGGTCCACATGGGCTGGTTTGAGTCGGTCCACCGTGAAAACCTCCTCTCTCCCCCAACGTCCAGCACGAACGTGAACCTGTTGTTCCTGAGCACCGTGAACGGCCCCTCGTAGGCCCGTTGCAGCGGTGGCCGATGCCCGCCCTGTCATACAAACACAAACTTACAGTTCTGCAGGTCTTTGGGTACGCAGGTCGGTTTCTGCCTATGCTGCAAAATGGGTATGGGGGCCAGGTCACCGAGCCTCTCGCGTAGTCTGACCAGGACTGCTGCGGGTTCTTCCTCTTGCCCCCTTAGGGCTGGTATGAACTCCCCGGGGACGACCAGGGGTGCGCCGTACCCCAACTCGGCCAACGAGGCGTGCAGGTCGTCTTTGGGCGCCGTGCGGATGCCGAGTAGGACCCAGGGAAGCTCGTCCGCCCAGTTAGCTCCTCGCAGGTGGACCATGAGAGCCGACTTTAGGTGTTGGTGGAAACGCTCCACTAGTCCGTTCGACTGTGGGTGGTAGGCAGTGGTGTGGTGCAGCTGTGTCCCCAAAAGGCTGGCCATAGCTGACCACAGGCTGGAAGTGAACTGGGCGCCTCTGTCGGAGGTAATGTGGGCCAGTACACCAAAGCGGGACACCCAGGTGGCGATCAGTGCCCGGGCGCAAGATTCGGAGGTGGTGTCAGTGAGCGGGATCGCCTCTGGCCATTTTGTGAACCGGTCCACGATAGTCAGGACGTGCCGCGCTCTGCGCGACACTGGCAGGGGTCCCACGATATCCATGTGAATGTGGTCGAAAAGCCGGTGGGTGGGGTGGAACTGCTGTGGCAGAGCTTTGGTGTGCCGCTGCACCTTGGCCGTCTGATAGTGCATGCACGTTCTGGCCCATTCACTGACCTGCTTGCGGAGTCCGTGCCAAACGAACCGGCTGGTAGCTGGTTGGCTACCAGCTGGACAGTTGTCCTGACGGAGGGGTGCGCTAAGTTATGAATGGAGTTGAAAACACGGCGCCACCAGTTTGCTGGGACGACGGGACGGGGTTGGCCGGTGGTACGTCACAGAGTAGGGTCCTCTCACCTGGGCCTACAGGGAGGTCCTGGAGCTGCAAGCCGGAGACTGCGGTTCTGTAACTCGGGATCTCCTCGTCTGCCATCGCCTCAAAGTCTACCCCTTGGGAAAGGGCATGAATGTTAGGGCGAGAGAATGTGTCCGCCACGACATTGTCCTTACCCGAGACGTGCCGGACATCCGTCGTGTATTCAGACATGTAGGACAGATGGCGCTGCTAGCGGGACGACCAGGGATCGGACACCTTCTTGAACGTAAAGGTAAGCGGCTTGTGGTCCGTGAACGCGGTGAAGGGCCTACCTTCTAAGAAGTACCTGAAATACTGGATTGCCAGGTATAGCGCCAACAGTTCCTGGTCGAAAGCACTGTATTTGAGCTCAGGTGGCCGCAGGTGTTTGCTGAAAAATGCCAGGGGTTGCCAGCGCCCCTTGATGAGTTGTTCCAGCACCCCACCGACTGCCGTGTTAGATGCGTCCACTGTGAGGGCGGTAGGGACGTCCATTCTGGGGTGCACTAGTATCGCGGCGTTCGCCAAAGCTTCCTTCGTGTGAATGAAAGCGGCGGCGAACTCCTCGTCCCAGGCAATGTCCTTGCCCGGACCCGACAGCAGGGCAAACAGGGGGCGCATGATTCAGGCAGCTGAAGGGAGAAAGCGGTGGTAGAAATTGACCATACCTACGAACTCCTGAAGGTCTTTGATCATGGTGGGTCGGGGGAAATGGCAGACCACATCTACCTTAGCGGGCAGAGAGGTTGCCCCGTCTTTAGTAATCCTGTGGCCCAGGAAGTCAATGATGTCGAGCCTGAACAGGCACTTGGCTGGGTTGATTGTTAGACCGTATTCATTCAGTTGGGCGTAGAGTTGACGGAGGTGGGACAGATGCCCCTGTCGACTGCTGCTGGCTATGAGGATGTCGTCCAAATAGATGAATGCGAAGTCCAGGTCGCGTCCCACCACGTCTATTAACCCCTGGAACGTCTGTGTGGCATTCTTCAGGCCGAACGGCATGCGGAAGAACTCGAAAAGGCCGAACGGAGTGATGAGAGCCGTTTTGGGGACGTCGTCCGGATGCATCGGGATTTGATGGTATCCTCTGACGAGGTCTACCTTGGAGAAGATCCGTGCGTCGTGCAGGTTTGCTGCAAAGTCCTGAATGTGCGGCACAGGGTAGCGGTCCGGTGTGGTAGCTTCGTTCGGCCTGCGGTAGTTGCCGCATGGTCTCCGGCCCCCTGTCGCTTTGGGCGCCATGTGCAGGGTGGAGGCCCATGGGCTGTTGGACTGCCGGATGATCCCCAATTCCTCCATCCTCTTGAACTCCTTCTTCGCCAGTTGGAGCTTGTCCGGGGGAAGCCGCCGAGCACGGGCATGGAGAGCTGGTCCCTGGGCCGGGATGTGGTGCTGTATGCCGTGTCGGGGCATGGCTGCTGTGAACTGCGGTGCCAGAACTGATGGGAAATCCGCCAGGACTCTGGTGAAGTGGTTGTCGGACAGCGTGATGGAGCCGAGGTGTGGGGCTGGCAACTGGGCTTCTCCCAGGGAGAACGTCTGAAAGGTCTCAGCGTGGACCAGCCTCTGCCTTGGCAGGTCGACCAGCAGGCTGTGAGCCCGCAAAAAATCTTCACCCAGAGGCGGTTGGGCTACGGCGGACAGTGTGAAGTCCCACGTGAACTGGCTGGAGCCAAACTGTAGCTGCACCGTACGGGTGCCGCAGGTCCTTACCATGCTGCCGTTCACGGCTCTCAGGGGGGGACCTGGTGCCCTGTTGCGGGTGTTGTAACTCGTCAGAGGTAAGACGCTGATCTCGGCACCGGTGTTGACCAAAAAACGGCGTCCCGACCTCTTGTCCCACACATACAGGAGGCTATCCCGACAGCCAGCCACCGTAGCCATCAGCGGCGGCTGGCCCTGGCGTTTCCCGGGAACTGGCAGGGCGGGCAACAACGGCGGGCTTCTGCGCCCCACTGCTGGTGGTAGAAACACCAGTGTTCATTGGGCTCCCCACCCCTGCCTCTGGGGTTAGCGGGCTCTGTGGCAGGGCCTGGACTGGTTTGCTGCTGGGAGCGTGGCCTGGTGATCTGTGTGATGGACGCCCCACTCACCTTCTTAGCGTTCCACAGCAAGTCTGCCCGGGTTGCCACCTTCCGGGGGTCGCTGAAATCCGCGTCGGACAGCAGCAGGCGTATGTCCTCAGGCAGCTGCTCCAGGAATGCCTGCTCAAACATATGAGGCAGGGTGTGTGTCCGCCGGCCAAAGACAACATCTCATTCATTAAAGCCGATGGAGGTCTGTCTCCCAAGCCATCCAGGTGCAGTAAACAGGCAGCCCGCTTGCACCATGAGAGTCCGAAAGCCCTTGGGAGTAGGGCTTTGAATTCCGTGTACTTGCCGTCCGCCGGGGCAGACTGTGCGAACTCCGCAACCTGGGCCGCTGTGTCCTGTTTGAGGGAGCTCACCACGTAGTAGTAACGTGTGTCCTCTGAGGTTATCTGTCGAACGTGGAATTGGGCTTCTGCTTGCTGGAACTATAGGTGAGGTCGCAGCGTCCAGAAGCTTGGCAGTTTCAATGAAACCACATGAACAGATGCGGCGTCGGTCATCTCCGGTCCAAAAATCGTTTGCACCGTCGGGGTCACCAATTGTAGCAGTGTGCTACACGCAGCGCTAAAATAACGACACGGAGTCGGTAAACTGCAATTAAAGATGATTTTATTCGAACTTCACAGCCTTGCTTTAAAGCCTCCCTCATCCCACCCTCCCCGGGCGCAGATGCTCTAAGGGACACGTACTCACAAACCCCCGCAGGCTTTTTCCCTTGGTTGCGGACCTGGCCTTTGTGCCTGCACGCTGGCTATTTGAGAGCCGGTTCGAGTGCACTAGGAAGTGGGTCGCCACAGACTCTTCATTACCTACATAAGTCAGGGGCAGTTCAGGATTGATGATAAATGCTGGTGGTGTCAGTGGTGTTCACGTACAGTAAACTCAGCTATTTAAATATACATCCATAATTCTTGTGCTAAAATTTCTCAGAATATTAAGCAATTTAATATTTTCCTTCTTAAACCTAAATTAGACTTTGGCACACCGAAGTGATTTTAGTTTATAAAAACACAAAATGCTGGAAAACACAGCACGCCAGACAACATCTATGGGAAGAGGTGGTGACGACGTTTCGGGCCAAAACCCTTCATCAGGATGATGTCTCCTGATGAAGGGTTTCGGCCCGAAATGTTGTCACTACCTCCTCCCTTGGATGCTATCTGGCCTGCTGAGTTTTCCAGCATTTTGTGTTTTTATTTATTTCCAGCATCTGCAGATTCACTTGTGAATTTAGTCTATTCTGTCTCCCATCAACCTTCAGCAGAGCAGATTGTCCTCAGCCTCTCATGTGACTTAGATGCCTTATAGTTGAGAGTATACTGTACTATGAAGAAATAAAAAGAATATCGTATTTGAAATACCTTATTTGTGGAACCTCTCCTGTAAGCCCTTTTCTGCTGTACTCTTAAGGTATTATGCCCTTTCTGACAGTAATTTGTATACACTGAAATCATTAATTTTTCCATGCATGTATCTGGACATTATTGTCAATCTGTAGAGTAAAGCTTTAATCATGAAGACGCAAGAGATACAGACTGATGCAGTGGTTTCAATGCGAAATATCAAAATACTTTTCCTTCTGCAGACGCTGATCAACCCGCTGAGTTCCCCCAACCAATTGCAGCAAACCTTAATTGGGGATTTTAGTTAAATATGAAATAGTTTAGAATCTTTACTTGGAGCAGCTGAGCTAGTCCAATTTTCCTTGGTGTAGAAGCTGATTACTCATATGTGTGATGTATCTTTTTCCGGTAGGAATCGTGTCTAAAAGTTGCTCAGGGAGATGATACCCTCCTTGGACACAGTGATTCCATGTTTTCACTTACTGATGAACAACATAGTGCATTACTGAAAGAAAGCAATAAAACAGTCAATACTGAAGCACTAATGCGAGTCTTTCATCCACAAGAGGCAGAAAATCTGGATTCAAAAATGGCAAGTAATTTTTTTGTTTGTAGATAAAACTCTGGTGTGCAGTTTTTAGGTATTTTGCTATATCACCTCCAGTGTGAATCTGGTTAATTGTGTCCATTGATAATTTTTTCAGCCTGCAGGTTTGGCCCTTTAAGGTACAGGTAACTCTGATGTTACAGCCATTCTTACTTAAACCCATCGGGTTATAGGCTGCTGACACGAGGTTGCCTCTATCCTGAGCCAGTCTTTCAAGTTGTCCCCAGATGTAGCCCATCTTTGAAGATCCTTCCTCTCCCAGGGATGAGGTCTTTGGAGCTTCTGTTGGCGTTTCTGTAGCTCTGGGTGTTTATGGGATGGGCTTGCTTACCCCATGTCTAACCCTCCTCCTTTCGAGGTGGTTTTAGGACCATCTGTGGCGGAGTTTTACAGCCATTCACGTTATGGACATTCGCTCTTAGGAATTTCGCTTATAGAAAATTTGAGAAGTGGAATAAAATTCAGTCTTTGTGTGGAGAAAATGTAAAAAAATAAATGCAGTTTTTTCCAGCTCATGCTTGTTGATGCATGTACAGATGATGTGGCTTTGAGTTATGGAAAATCATGATATGACTGTTCTCTGACATGGAGGTCACCTGTATAATGTCATATGTAGAGTAACTACTGTTTGAACAGTCTAGAATCCTGAGATTGGTTATGTCATTATATTGTATATAATATAAAATCATTATATTATTTTGTCTAACATCAAAGGTACATTTAATGTCAGAAAAATGTATACAATTTACATCCTGAAGTGCTTTTTCTTCGCAACCATCCACAAAAACAGAGGAGTGCCACCAAAGAATGAGTGACAGTTAAATGTTAGAACCCCAAAGTCCCCCCAGCTCCCCTCCCATGCATAAGCGGCAGTAAGCAACAATTCACCCTTCCCCCCCCCCGGCAAAAAAAATCAACGGCACCCGCCACTGAGCACTCGAGCGTGAGCAAGGTAACAGCAAAGGCACAGACTTGTAGTACTCCAAAGACTACTAGTTACCTGGTAATCGACATACCACAGGCTCCCTTCCTCCTTAATAAGGGAGAAAGGGGTGTCTCTGTTTCACAGTGAGAGGGGAGTCATAAACAACTCGCTGGTTTACGATGTTTAAAGTCCACTGGGTCTCTGGGCACACAGCCTCAGCTCTTCCATCTGCCATGACACACGGATCTCTCACTCGGACATGTCCTTCAAAATTTGAAAGGCATCTAGGCAGGCAGGTAAACAGGCAGGGATGGAGGGTTATAGATCACCTGAAGGTAGATGAAATTAGTTTTGATTGGCATCAGATTTGTTACAGCCATTATTGGATTAAGGTTATATTCCTGTACTGTATTGATCCATGTAATACTGTGGTTTAAATTTCAAGAACCAGTAGCCCAGTAGTAATCTAGGAGCTGTGTTTTATAGAGAAGTGGGATTTTAAAAATAAAATTGAGTTAATCCAGTGACTTCATTAGATTTGTTTTATTTATGTGGACATTGTTGTCTTGATATGAATTGTTTTTCTCAGCCATGCTAGTAGGCGCTTCTTCCTCTCCTAATATGCATAATTAAAAAAAATGACTATCAATGTTGTTTTTGGTTGTTCTTCAATTCTAAATATTGGAAACAGGTTGGTTTGGAAAAGTAAGTTGATTCTAGGGTAGTTGTTAAAGTCCAAGACAAGAAATTCCAGGTCATGATGGTTCCAATTAATGTGCTCCAGCAAGTTTATTGCAGACAGTAAATTATTGTTTCATTACCAATATATAAATATATTCTCTGAGGATGAGATACTGAACTGCAGCTTTTTTATGGATTGCAGTTAAAAGAAAAGATGAAGGTGCAGTCATGGAACATTCATTTTGTAGAATATGGTCAAGGAGTCTGTATGTTTCGTACAAAAAAGACTCGAGAACTGGTAATGAGAGGAATTCCAGAAACTTTAAGAGGAGAACTTTGGCTGTTATTTTCAGGTATGCATTGTTATCTATGTGGCTATGAAACAAGTTTTTCAAACGATCAGTAATTTAAATTTGCAGGAATGAATGAAATTCTGTTTTTCCAAATTACAGAGTATGTTTCCGCACATTTTTCACAATAGTGGAATCCATTTTGTAATTTTCCTTTCTTTTGTATGAGCCTGCTTTAACTCTTGCAGAGTCAGTAGAAGACAAGTTTCAAGGAATGATGAGTGAATTGGGTTGGCTGCTTCATTTGGACTCAACACACCAGTCTGTAACTGGATCTTGTACTTCTTAACAGAAAGACTGTAGTCAATCCAAGATGGTAGCTCCATCCCAGGCCTGTGTGCTCAGCCAGATGCTGTTCACATTGCTGACTCGCAACTGCATTGCCGGATCCAGGTGAACCAGCATCATCAAGTTCACTGATGATAATGGTATGAGAACAGCAATCTGCGTCTCAACATGGACAAGACAAAAGAGGTGATTGTGGACTTCGGGACGGTGCAGATGGACCACTTTCCATTGCATATCAATGGCTCTGCCATGGAGAGAGTGAAGAGCACAGTTACTAAGTGTGAATGTAACAGACCATATAACCTGCACCTACAACATCTCCTTATTAGTCAATAAGACACATCAGCGTCTACACTTTGAGGAGGTTGAGGTATGCAAAGTTCCCTACTCCCATTCTAACAGCTTTCCACAGGAGCACTATCAAAAATGTCCTGTCTGGCTGTATCGTGTGATACGGAACCTGCAAGGCTTTGGACTGCAAGACCCTACAGAAGATAGTTAAAACTACAGTGAGAATCATTGGTCGTGGTGCACATAGGTACCAACGATATAGGTAAAAAACAGGATGAGGTCCTACAAGGTGAATTTAGGGAGTTAGGAGATAAACTAAAAAGTAATAATCCCTGGATTACTACCAGTGCCACATGCTAGTCTGAGTAGAAATAGGATATTTCAGATGAATACATGGCTTGAAAAATGGTGCAAGGGGGAGGGATTCAAATTTCTGGGGCATTGGAACCAGTTCTGGGGGAGGTGAGACCGGTATAAACAGGACAGTCTGCACCTGGGCTAGACTGGAACCAATGTCCTAGGGGGAGTGTTTGCTACTGCTGTTCAGGAGGCTTGAAACTAATGTGGCAAGGGGATGGGAACAAGTGCAGAGATACAGAGGGGTGTAAAATGAGGGTAGAAGCAAAAAGTAGTAAGGTGAAAAGTAAAAGTGGCAGGCAGGCAAATCCAGGGCAAAAAGCAAAAAGAGCCACTTTTCAACATAATTGTATAAGGGCTAAGAGTTGTAAAAACAAGCCTGAAGGCTTTGTGTGTCAATGCGAGGAGCATTCGTAACAAGGTGGATGAATTGAATGTGCAGTTAGTTATTAATGAATATGATATAGTTGGGATCACAGAGACATGGCTCCAGGGTGACCAAGGATGGAAGCTCAACATCCAGGATATTCAATGTTCAGGAGGGATAGACAGTAAAGAAAAGGAGATGGGGTAGCATTGCTGGTTAGAGAGGAGATTAATGCAATAGAAAGGAAGGACATTAGCCTGGAGGATGTGGAATCGATACGGGCAAAGCTGCATAACACTAAGGGGCAGAAGACACTGGTGGGAGTTGTGTACTGGCCACCTAATAGTAGTAGTAAGGTTGGGGATGGCATTAAACAGGAAATTAGAAATGCGTGCAATAAAGGAACAGTAGTTATAATGGGTGACTTCAATCTACATATAGATTGGGTGAATCAAATTGGTAAGGGTGCTGAGGAAGAGGATTTCTTGAAATGTATGCGGGATTCTTTTCTGAACCAACATGTCGAGGAACCAACTAGAGAGCAGGCCATTCTAGATTGGGTATTGAGCAATGAGGAAGGGTTAGTTAGCAATCTTGTCGTGCGAGGCCCCTTGGGTAAGAGTGACCATAGTATGGTGGAATTCTTCATTAAGATGGAGAGTGACATAGGTAATTCAGAAACAAAGGTTCTGAACTTAAAGAAGGGTAACTTTGAAGGTATGAGATGTGAATTAGCTAAGATAGACTGGCAAATGATACTTAAAGGGTTGATGGTGGATATGCAATGGCAAGCATTTAAAGATCGCATGGATGAACTACAACAATTGTTCATCCCAGTTTGGCAAAAGAATAAACCAGGGAAGGTAGTGCACCTGTGGCTGACAAAGGGAAATTAGGTCCCCAGTAGCAAGTCCAAAGAAGAAACATATAAATTAGCGAAAAAAAGCGGCACACCTGAGGACTGGGAGAAATTCAGAGACCAGCAGAGGAGGGCAAAGGGCTTAATTAGGAAAGGGAAAAAAGATTGTGAGAGAAAGCTGGCAGGGAACATAAAAACTGACTAAAAGCTTTTATAGACACGTGAAAAGAAAAAAGATTGGTCAAGACAAATGTAGGTCCTTTACAGTCAGAAACAGGTGAATTGATCATAGGGAACAAAGACATGGCAGACCAATTGAATAACTACTTTGGTTCTGTCTTCACTAAGGAGGACATAAATAATCTTACGGAAATAGTAAGGGACCGAGGGTCTAGTGAGATGGAAGAACTGATGGAAATACATGTTAGTAGGGAAGTGGTGTTAGATATGGCCTTTGTGACTAAAGGGATCAGGGGATATGGAGAGAAGGCAGTTACAGGGTTCTGAGTTGGATGATCAGCCATGATCATACTGAATGGTGGTACAGGCTCGAAGTTCCGAATGGCCTACACCTGCACCTATTTTCTATGTTTTTATTGGGCTCTCTCTCCCTACTATTTGTGACATTTCGTGGGAACATTGTATACAAAGAGCATTGTTGAGGACTACTACCTGTCTCATAATTTCTTTGAGCCCCAACCATCAGGAAGGAGTATCAGGACTAGGACTACCAGACTGGGTAACAGCTTCCTATGAGACTACTGAATGCCCTGCCACCACCAAGGTCTTGTCACTAGAACAGCGAGCTGTGTCCTGTATACTCTTCATCTGTGCTGTGCACTTCATGTACATTTTATTGACATTTCTGGTAATATTCTGCTTTATGTGTTGTGGTAATATACATATTGTGGGTGCAGCATGCTCCACAGTATCATTGTTTTTCATTTGGTTGTCACGTTCAGATTCAGATTCAGTTTATTGTCATTTAGAAACCGCAAATGCAATGCAGTTAAAAAATGAGACAACGTTCCTCCAGAATGATATCACAAAAGCACATGACAAAACAGACTACACTAGAAAATCCACATAACATTTGGCAATCCCCAATCCAGAGTCCAGAGAGGCTGCTGTGTATTAATATCGCACTACCGTCTTAGCGCGTTCCCGGGAAAGGAGCTCCAAATCCACCAGACAAACAAGAGCAAAAACTAAAGCTACAAGACCTGCACAAAATCACATAGTTACAACATATAGTTACATCAGTGCAAACAATAGTATAATTGATAAAAAAAAAACAGACCATGGGCACAGTAAAAATAGTCCAAAGATGTTAAAGGACTATAAGTTCAAAAGAAATCACCACAGTTTCCACAAGTCCCCAGGGTCCCGACAGACTCGCCATCCCACGCCGGCGGCAGAAAGGAATACCCCTGCTATGGACTTCCACGGCGCCGCTGGACTCAGCCTCACAGGCGCAGCACACACTGAAAGTGACCTGACCGCAGCGGACTCCGAGTCCGTCGAACCTCCGAGCCGACGACCATCCCCTCCGGCACCGCTTCTCCAAGCACCATCCTCTGCCGAGCGTATTAAGACGGCCCTGCCAACGACCATCGGCTATGCGACCCCGAGGACTGGGGGCCTGTTCTTCCCAGCAGAGTCCTGGACCTCACAACAGCAGCAACAACGAAGGTGGTCTTCCTGGAGATTTCCCAATGTTCTTCCGTGCTCCCACGTCTGTTTTCAATCGATTATTATTGCGCACAGCACCCCACTTCACAAATAACAGATAATCAGCTCCAGAGTGGCCGCTGCAAGCTGCGTTGCGCCGCTATGTTGGAAAAATGACAATTAACGAGTTTGAAATAGTGGCAAAACAAGGTATAATGAAAGCTATATAACACAACAACTCAGTACAGACTTTTCGACCCGTGCTGTTGTATAGACCTTTTAACCTACTCTAAGATCAATCTAACCCTTCCCTTCCACATAGTTCTCCATTTTTCTATCTTAGAGTTGCTTAAATGTCCCTCTACCGCCACCCCTGGCAGGGCATTCCACACACCCACCAATCTCTCTGTTTAAAAAAAATACATTCATTGCCGCTGACATCCCTGCTATCCTTCCCTCCAATCTTAAAATTATGCCCCCTGGTATTAGCCATTTTCATTCTGGGAAAAAAAGTCTGGCTATCCGCTTGATGTGTGCCTCTTATTATCTTGTACAGCTCCAGCTTGTGGCTTCCAGATTGCATGGAAGCTTGTTTGGCTTGGTCCAGATGGGGACATTAAAACATTTAGATGGTAATTTCTTGCAAATGAGAGATCCTAACATTTACTAATCAGATTTGATGCAAGTAACTGCAGAAATCTAGAACTGCTGGACCCTGAGCCTCATGGGTGTGTATTTTAATGTTAAATCCTCTTGGTTTGTGGATCATGTGTTTCCCAGACTTATTTCTCTTGATTTCTTGTCCCCTAACCGGCCTTCCTCTGTCTGAATTACTCTTCTTTTCACTCCTTCTTTAGATCTCCTGTCTTTCCCATCCCAGTTACCCACCTTAAGCGTATACAGTTCTATCTCCTCCATCCCGCTGTAGCCCATGCATTAAATTATCCCCTCAGCAGCTGGCTAATCCTCTCAATGTGTCATCAAGTGGTGAAAATGAAATCTTACCATTAAAAACATTTCAGGTTTCTCAGCTACCTTGATAACTCCAATCAAAATAAACATGTAATGTAGTGCAGTGTGATCAATTAACAGAGAATTTTGTTTATGAATTTTGTAATGAAAATTCATTATACAGGTGCTGGGAGAGCAAATATTTAACTGCATCTTCTTAAGGTAAATTCCAATGTGTGTCCTTTGCTAAGAGCAGAGTTGGGTGTGGATACGCTTTTGGATAACAATCCTTGTATCTGCAAAAAGATATGTCAGCTGACAATTTCTTTTAAAAATAAGTCATTTTCAGAACACCAATAAAAATTAGATATTTGATTTTAAGTGGATGACTTGGATATTTCTAAATAATAATACCTTGTTCATTGTCTATGGCAGTATAACGGCAGAGATAAATGTTGTGAAAATTCAACTTTTAGGTGCAATTAATGACATGGCTGCTCACCCAGGCTATTATACAGAATTGGTTGAAAGGTCAATGGGCACCTGTACTCTGGCTACTGATGAAATAGAACGTGACCTACATCGCTCACTGCCTGAACATCCAGCTTTTCAAAGTGATACAGGCATCTCTGCGCTGCGAAGAGTTCTCACAGCCTATGCATCCCGGAATCCGAAGATAGGCTATTGTCAGGTTGGATTTGGTAGCTTACTCTCAAACTAACTATTTTCTACTGTTTTATATATTAATGAGTCATGATACATCTCTACCAGAGGAGTGGAGTGCTCATTCCCTCCACTAGCCTGCAGGTTACCATCGAGCAAGGTGTAGCCTCCCTGAGCTGGGCCAAGTGAAGCCATGGTAGCAGGTGGTGGTTGGTCATCAGAATAGCTGGTGTATATTACAATTCCTGGATATGCGATCGCTAATGCCGGGCAGACAAATCTCTGAGGGGTATAGATAATGACTGGGGTCACTTGTCTTGTAAAGACACTGCCTAGAAGAAGTGGCAAATTACTTGTGTAGAAAAATTTGCCACAAGCAATCATAATTAAAGACCATGATTACCCACATCAAACACTGTGACATGTAATGTTGATGACTATGTTAAATCATTGTTTCTTCTTTAATATCATGGCAAACCTCATACAAAGAAAGATTTGAACTTCATTCTGCAATTGCATGGATAATAAATGTCAGTACATCTCAGATGTGTAGCCAAAGAATAATTAAGGACACAAGGGCAAATAATTTCTAATGGTTAATGTTTTTCTTCTTTTAGTACAACTTTACTGACTGAAGCATTGTTTTCTCAATGAGCTGAACAGTATATTTTGGTTTTTGTAAATTTGGCATTTGTTTTGGGTAAGCGGGGTGGGGGGGGGCATAAGTATCTTCACCAGGAAATGTCTGGCAAAGCAAATTTGGAATCGTATTAGTTTCTGTACTTGAACTATGCTGGATCAAGCAGTTAGAGTTCATAAACTAGATTTTGAAGGGTAGTTGGACCTGGCTGGAATTTTTCCCACCATGTCCATATAACCCTGGACGTGGTGGATGCTTAGGGAAGTTTTTAGAGGTTATTTTTTCATACATTAATTGGATTCAGCTGAGCATAGAGCTAACCCTTAACTCCTTTGGCCATGGGTTTAAGGTTATAATATCTTGCGATAGTTGCATTCATGGGTACTATATAAATACAGGTTACTGCGCAGTTCTTTAATCACTGTTGCTGCCCTGCACTATCCTGTTCATTGGCTAGATAAAAAAGTTGGATCTCACTTAATGTTTGAATGGCCTAGGCTAGGAGTTCCGAATTTTTTTAATGCCATGGATCCCTACCATTAATTGAGGGGTGGACCCCTGGGCCTAGGCAAAATGCATGATGTTGTATCTTCATGAATAGTTGCAAGTTATTTAGTAGACTGTTCATTGGCTAGATAAAAAAGTTGGATCTCACTTAAATGTTTGAATGGCCTAGGCTAGGAGTTCCGAATTTTTTTAATGCCATGGATCCCTACCATTAATTGAGGGGTGGACCCCAGTTTGGGACTCCTGGGCCTAGGCAAAATGCATGATGTTGTATCTTCATGAATAGTTGCAAGTTATTTAGTAGAGTATATGTTCTTTCTTTCATATTACCTGCAAAGGCGATGAATATTTTGACATCTGTTTTACTACTTTATGCAAAAGAAGAAGAAGCCTTTTGGTTACTGGTAGCTGTGTGTGAAAGGATGTTGCCAGATTATTTCAATCGTCGAATAATTGGTAAGCATTAGATTCTCTGAAGTGCGTTTTTGAAGTTTTGTTTCCAAATGCAGTTTCATGTAACAACACCCTACAGTGGGCACACAGGATTGTTGTCTGAATAATACTATGTTAAACTTAAAATAAGCTTTCATTGTGCGTATCCTCGATAACAAGTTTATAACTGCTCTAGTCCCTTGTCATTTGCTGAGAAGGTAAATTTTTGCCAGCAGATGTTACGTATTGAGTGATTTAATTTTGCTCAGTGGAGCACTTCAGAAGTTTGTTGGACAGGGTTGTCCATTTGGTCTCTATAAGCAATCTTTAGTTGTTCAGTGGTGAAACCACATTTTGGTGTGACTTTATTGGGCACAATCAAGAATGAAAAGATTGGATTTTGTAAACCACAATTGAGCAGTTACCTTTTGAGTAGAAGCTTTCAGCCACTCCATCCAGTCCTCGTTTACCCATCTGTTCTCCTTTTGTGAGTTAGTTTTGAATTGTTTATTTTCTACCTGTTCCTAACTCTCCTCTGTTGTATCATTTTGTCATTATTACACTTAATGGGATTTTCCTTTCCCTTTTCATGGTGTAAGCAGAAATGAAGAACATCTTAAGATAAAATAATCTTGTGTTCATATCCCACTTGGACTACATCCCTCTAGTAATCTCTTTAATTAACTCCTGTCATCTACAAGCCTCCACTTCTATGTGTTTGCACTTAATTTCCACCACTCTGGTATGAGAGCAGTCTCTAAGTTCTAATGTCTTTCGCTAAGTCGTTCTTATTGTTTACCTTTTTCTGCTGTTATTCTCCTCAATATCTGGTGCATCATATCTTTATTGTTGAATTCTATGCCATAGTGCTGCTGTGAAGATCCTCTTAATATTTCTATTACAATTCAATTTATGAATATATTTAGTAGTTTTCGAACAGAGCCCAATAAACACTAGAGCAATCTTGTATAGAATAAGTAGAGCAGGTAAAAAAAAATAAGAAAAATGAGCTGATCTGGTTTTGTGCACAAATTGGAATTTTACAGGCCTCACCAATTTTATTGCATGTAGAGTGTGTTAAGTTCTGGTTTCCTCATTACAGGACTGATGTGGAAGCTTTAGAGAGTGTGTGAAGGAGATTTGCCAGGATGTTGCCTAGATTAGAGAGCATAGCTTATGAGCAAGCTAGGGCTTTTCTCTTTGGAGAGGAGGAGGATGAGAGGTAACTTGATAGAGGTGTACAGGTTCGTAAGAGGCTTAGGTAGAACAGGCAGCCAGAGAGTTTTACCCAGGATGGGAATGGCTAATACGTGGGGGCATCACTTTAAGGCGTTTGGGGAGAAAAGTGTAGGGGGGGGATGTCACAGGTAGGTTTTTTTTTTAAAAACAGAGAGTGATATGTGAGTGGAACATGCTGCTGGCTGTGGTGGTAGTGGCATTTACATTAGGGGCACTTGAGAGACTTAGATGGGCATGTGGGTGAAAGAAAATTGGAGGACTGGGAGGAGTAGGTTAGATTGATCTGCAAGAGCTTGTACTGTGTGGTTCGTTCTGTATTCTAATGAGTTAATGTTGAAAGTTGTTCCATAAGTAGCTTATTACACTATTAATTAGATTAAGTACAACCATAACTAGGTCAGAGATTAACCTACCAAAAAACATTTTGCTGATAATATGAACTCAATGGTAATCACTGAAAATGGGGCAATCTGTTGCCATTTTGTTTGAAGAGCTTATGTGCAACGTTGGTGATATCATGTAATTGTTTATCTGTCAAAGATTGAGATCTCTGATTTGTTCCAGAAGGTTGTTCATAACGTTCAGCACTGAGTTATTTTGGCATCTCTGTGAATCAAGTTCCATCCATCCCAAGGGCAAAGTACATCTGATCTCTCCCTAGAGGCAATTACTAGTTTCTCCCAGAATAGCTGTTTATGTGATTAATGAGAATGTCCTTCCAAGCTATAATCACGTGACTCAAGTCCTGGTAATGCTGAAAATGATGTTGTTGCCAGTAACCAGGCTCTGTTTGGCACAGGTACTCTGGACTCAGTTTCCACACACGTGACTATGTACTTGTGGCAACTTCAAATATGCTCAATCTGGAGATGCTTTTTGTAATTACACTGGTTCAGTACATAAACACAGTACATGAGTCTTGCTGAAGGGGTTTGGGCCAAAACATCTACTTTCTTTTCCTCTCCGTAGATGCTGCTTGACCTGCTGAGTTCCTCCAGCATTGTGTGTGTGTTACTTGGGTTCAGTAGGTACAATTTTATTTGAAGTATGATTTGCATCTTTGTTCCCGTTTTGAATGTCAAATCATCTTTCTCCATCCCCCAGACAATCTGTCACAATAAGCTGTATTGTGTCTACCTGTAAAAACTCAACATATTTTCTCCTAATACGTCATGAACTATGTCAGTATAAGTAAAATGGCATGTATAAAAGCAACAGTTAGTACTATAAATGTGGCATTTTTTCTAAATTCAGTTAAGTGCATTTGGATAATAAGCTTGGGTTACTGCATCTTAATGCCATTCATGAATAATTCAGGTCTTTTAATTTTACTAAACATATTGTTCTAGTAAAATGTAAGCCTGACAGCACAGAAGCCTTTTGTTTTGAGTTTGACGAAATTGTTAAAATGTCCTTGTGAAATTCTTCCCTATATTTGGATCTGTTTGAGATAGTGTTGTAGCAAACCTTTAATATGTAAATCTCTGTGCTGTGTGCTCAAATATTTGTGGCTCTGGAATGATAAGCTTCAGTACCTTTCAAAATGTACATGTTTGTAGTTTAATTACATACAGAATATCATTTGACAAGAAAGCTAAAATTATCATTTATTAGTACAGTTTAGACTTAAATTTTACTTTTATTTTAATAGTAACTTGCTAGCTTCAAGGGAAACATGGCTTGTTCAATCAATCTTCAATGAAATTATTTACATTATAGTTTAGCACTGGCACTGCCACATCCAGATCCCTTCATTGAGAACTTTCTGAATAGCAAGGTAGCTAATTTAATTTAATTCAGCAAATTTAGTGACCATTGCTTTGACAACTTCTCTTAATATAAATTATAAAAGTTGATCCCTGTAGAGTAGCACTGGCCAACCAGAAAAGAAGTTTATTGGTACTTTGATTTCTGGTAATATATCTCTGCCACTGTGTTAGTTTTCCTTCATAGTTTTTGATGTTGCACTTTATCAAGTGCCTTCTGGAAATCTTACTACACAAAGTACATACGTTTTATCCACAACCGTTCTTAATCTCAACGATTTCGATAAATTAGTCAAACATAATTTCAATTACAGAAAACCATATTGACTTTGCAAAAAAAAATCAATGTATTTAATATAGCTTCTAGCATTCATCCCATGACAGATGTTGTGCTACCTAGCCTGCTGTTTCATACCTTATTTTCTTTCCTTTTTGAATAAATGTATTATATTGCTATTTTCTAATCTAATGTATCCTCTCCTGAATTATTGACATTTTGGTATCTTTAAGTTAATGCATCCAAGATCACACTAGCTACTTCATTTTAGAAAATAGTAGGAACTGCTTATTAATCTTTAAGTCATTCTTTACAGTATTTTTGTACTCCATCCAATTCTCTGATTTGCTGTCTGTTACTACATCATTATATCATTGTATTTGTTTTAAAAACTTCTTAAAAATAAATTAACCATTAAATTATTTAAAACACTTCAAAGCAAATAAACCATCATTTTATGACCAGCTCTGCCATCTTCATCAGAGTTAGCAGTGTTTAGATCCCTGATGAAGGTGACAGAGTTTGTCATTGAAATGTCGGTTAAAATTGATACCTGTACCTGACTGGAAGCCTGAGAAGAATTTATTTGTTAAATACACCGGGAAAGCACCAGATCCTTTTTCACTTAAAAGCAATTCAGTACAGTTCACGCAACACACACAAAATGCTGGTGGAACGGACAAAGGGTCTCGGCCCAAAACGTCGACAGCGCTTCTTCCTATCGATGCTGCCTGGCCTGCTGTGTTCCACCAGCATTTTGTGTGTGTTGCTTGAATTTCCAGCATCTGCAGATTTCCTCATGTTTGCAATACATTTCACTTAGTTCATAAAATGTAAAATATGGTAAAAACTAATGCCAGATTCACATTGTAAGTATCTGTTGTTTTAAAATTTTTCATTGTGCCTCACATAGCCAAACCAAGGGACGGAGTTCTCAGTGAAACTGCAGAATTGTTGTCATTCCACTGTTGTACTTTGGGAGATTTTAAGTTAGAATCACAGCAGCAAATATTCCTGCGCACTTAGTTGTGTAGAAATTCTGAAATCCCTGATAGCTAAATGGTGAAGTACCAGTAGTTCGTGGAGGAAATTCAGGGCATAATTTTTTTCTCCTCTTGGTTGAAGATTAGGCGATATAAAGTAAGGCTGTGTTTGTAGCCAGCTCAATTGTGTGAATTGGTTAAATTCAGGCTAAGTTCTCTTCTCAGCCTCATTATCACCCAATCTCATGAGTTTGTAAATATTTTTTATTTCCCAATCATTATGACAATAAAGGGGCTTATTATTGATTCTTTATCTCATTGTTTTCTCATATCTAATTAAAAATTGGGCTGACATAAATTCACTTCTCAGCTGTTAATGGAAATCAGAAGTTTATTTGCACTATAATAGAAAGTTGGGTTCACAAAAAAAGAGTCATGGGTAAGATGAGAATGGATTCGAAAACAAAGTACTCCGAATGTTAGATATCTGAAATAAGATTTAACCATCCCTGTGTGAGTATGCTTCAAATCTTTTTTCTGATGCTTGCTTTGTTGAAAGATGTTTGTGATTTTCATCATGGGATTGGTGAAGGAGCATCCCATTTATCTCTACCTCTAACCTATCCTGTGTCCTTCCAAGTAAGGTGAGCTTCACTGCACTAGTCTGTGACAATTTCAGCCTTTCTGAAAGATTAAAGATTATATTTTAACTTGATGTTATGAATGTCTTATTTCCTTAATTTAATGTGTGTTAATGCTTACTGTGTGTATGTGTTCAGTACAGTGGCTGTCCTGTGGTCTGCATTGCAAACTTACTTACTGCCCATTTAGGGCAGCAATGAAGGCCCTCCATCTCTGTTGGTGTTCAGGGCTTCTTTCATCGTGCCAGTAGCTTCCTCTTGGTTTTCTCTAATCAGTCATGCAAGTCCCAGGTGGAGACTCAGGAATAGCATCTCACACAGATATAGAAGGATTCTTCATACCAAATTTCCATACTCCATACTTTCATTCTCCATACCAATTTCTTTTTTTTTGAACCAGTTAGGGTTGTTAGCCCTGAGCTGAACCCCCAAACCTAGTTGACTGGTGAACCGGTGGTGCACTCTTCGTCTGGCCTCTACCCTTTGACCTGTTTGGCATGTTTGCCATGGCATGGCAAGAGCCAAAGCACAAGGCCCTGACTTCAGCCAACAGAGCTCTCTGGGTCTTCAGGCACACAAGCCTCCAAACTCTGTGACAAGGTTGTAGTCCCTTGGAGGTGCAATGCTAAGACAAAACTTTTTTCCAGTATTTGTATGAGACATTTAACTAGAGTTCTATTATTTTCTGCCTGATCAAAGCTAATACTAAAGCAACATGGTGTTGAAATTAATTGTAATGCTTCTATTGACTTGTACTTTTACTAATATCCAAATGAAAGAGCATTTGTATTCATCATTGACTTTAAACTAACTTGTGTAGGAACCCCTTGATTAAATACAAAGATAAGTACCATGATCCCTGCTAATGGGCTCATAAGATCAATTTGAAGTGCTTTTTGGGAGAAACAGAATTAAAGCAGATTGATTGTGAGAGTGTAGCAGGCGCACAGTCAGCTGTTTGATAATGCGGTGGATCGATTGGGCCTCACTCTTATGTGTAAGCATTTGAGTGCACATTTTGGCTTGGAGGGCGTGATTCATCAGTCCCCCACTGTAAGTTGCCTAGCAGGTACCATTACTAAGACGACTCAGTAAAGTTTGCAGCTGTGTTGTCGTTCATGCGCCGCACATACATAACAAAAAATTTGATCACCAGAATCAATGCAGCTGAGTGGGGTATGAAAAATAATTGTGTCCTGTATTATTGTCCCTGTTGTTTTAACAGGTGCTTTGGTGGACCAGGCAGTTTTTGAAGAATTTATTAGAAGTCACCTTCCTCAGCTGACTGACCACATGACAGATATGACTTTCTTCTCATCTGTTTCCTTGTCCTGGTTTCTCACTATCTTCATTTCTGTGTTGCCCATCGAGAGTGCAGTGAACGTCGTCGATTGTTTTTTCTTCGATGGTATAAAAGCAATCCTACAGCTGGGCCTGGCCATTCTAGATTATAACATGGACAAGCTGCTACTCTGCAAAGATGATGCTGAGGCAGTCACTATTTTAAACAAGTATGGAACTTAAAACCTTCTAACCTTCATCAAGAGTTATGGCATTCTATTTATATTCTAGAAACTGTTATGAATTCTATTTCAAGTATTTATAATAGTACCACCTACTTAAGCTAATAATTATACTACTCTGCCAAATGGTAGTAATGAGGATCTGGTGACAATTGTCTGTACTTCAGGAGAGATTTCATAATTTATATGTATGGGTATTTATCCAGATGGTAGTAATTCTATAGAATTCATTGTCACAGACAGCTGTGGAGGCCAAATCATTGGGTATATTTAAAGCAGAAGGTGATTTGTTCTTGATTAGTAAAGGTGTCAAAGGTTATGGGGGAAAGGCAGAAGAATTGGTTGAAAGGGATAATAAATTGGCCATGATGGAATGCAGAGAAAACTCAATGGGCTGAATGGCCTCTTCTGCTCTTATCAATCAGAGATCCACCCTTGTCCATTTTCATTTATTTGCGTTCCATTGCCGCTCCTTCTGTCATCACTCACAACTTAATCAGATGCTTTTTAGTGCCCTCGGGTTTCTTACTTGGTTCTGAATGAGAATGTGCCTTCATAATTTATGAGCGGCAGGTTGTGGTGGGAAAGCACTTCAGCCAAAATGTATAACTGACCTACATGTATTCAGCATTGATTTACTTAGATCTCCATATTGAACCATTCAGTCCAAAATTGGCTTTGCTCTCCTGCAGCTATAAATACAGTGCCTTAAAAATGTATTCAGCCTTCACAACTATTTTCACATTTTATTGTCTCATTTTCTAAATTTTAAATATATTCAATTGGGATTTTTGAGCTAATCTATAAATTATGCATCATGTCAAATGAAAAGAAAAATTCCAAAACCTGTCAACAACTTACTAAAAATTAAAAACCAAAATTGTGAGGCTGAAAAATAAATCCTCTCTTTTGTAATTGCGACATTAACTCCACTCAGGTGCAGTATACAGTATGACCTTAACAACTCACCCGATTTGTTGATGTGGAAAACTGGAGGATCACCAGTTTTCAATGAATTCACTTGTGTTGAATACATTCACAATGAATGTACTTGTGTGGTTTGTAGAGCTCTTATAGAGGGAAGGAAGCTTAAATTTGGATCCATTGAATATTTGCAGAGTTTATTTGGGAAATATTTTGTGATTGTCACAAGATTTATAAAGTATGATTTGATAATACTGGTTAAAATGTGATTAGATACATCTTGGCTTTAATACCTCTTTCAGTAAGGAATATAAAATTGCTTTGTAGATTTTTTGATAATGTCACCAACAAGGATAGCACTTTACCACCAATGGTGCACCATCCCGTTCTAGATGGTGATGACAAGTATCCTCATCCTAAAGTGGACATAACTGAACTTATCCGGGAATCTTATGAGGTAGGTGAGAAGACTGATGTTCCCATTGTGTGAGAATATAATTTTGAAATATTCTGTAATGCCAAGGAACAGTAGTCACTAAGCTTTGGGGGAAACAAGATGTCAGAATCTCTTCTGACAGGACCCAGCTTTGCGAATGCAGGTTTGATTTTTGACATTTAAGAGATGTTTAGATAAGTACATGCTTGGGAAGGTATGAAGGACTGGTCCAGATGAGGGTCGTGGGAATAAACAGAATAACAGTTTGACATAGACTAGATGGACCTAAAGGCCTATTTCTCTGCTGTAGTTCTGTATGACACACAAAAGTGTGTAGGAAGTGCTAAAGTTAGAGTGGTTCACTTAATCTACAGAACGGTGCTAATGTGTGAAAATCAAAAATAGGTCTTCCCTGAACAAGAATCTTCACATATAAAGTTCTCCAGGTTTCATAAATAAAGATGAAATTTGTCTTGACCTGTCAAGCATTTCCCAAGATGTTAGATGAGGGATAAATATCAGCAAATTCCCCTGACTCTGTAAAAATAAATCAATGGGATATTTTGTGTTCACTTGAGAGTTTAGTGGGTCGTTGTTTCAAATCTGGTTTCAAAGAGGTGGGTCTAACAATGCTGCACACACTCAGTACTGCAGTGTGTATGTTTGGATTTTGGTGTGGGACTTGAATTTCAGACTAGAGATGAGTGCCACCTCAGTGCTATTGATCAGTTTGTTGAAGTATGCATGCAATTTTATGTCATTAGTTCTCAGTGTATTGATTTACATTATCACTAATGCCTAACAGTTTAATGAGGATGGAATGTGGAGTGGATATTTGGGTAAATTCATTTGCATTTTTTCTAAAAATACTTCACAATTATAATAAATATCGCAGAAAAAGATGTCCTTCTGACTTGCAAAAATACTCAGAAAATCCCTTTGGGTGATGTTAGTGGAAAAATCTGCTCTCTATTTTTCACTCTTTTAAGCTTTTTTTAAGCTCTTCGTTGTAAGATGGAAAATGTAGCTTGTGCATTTGTTGGAGGTTCTGAGTGGCTTATTAATAAAAGATGCTTTTAATTCCATGGGATGGAATGCCTATGGTATTTGTTCTTGTAATGGCAGGTTGCTTTTGAAGTTAATTCACTTGACTGAGTTTTGCTTCCCTCCCTTATTTATCTGTCCTCCTACCTTTTTGCAAATAAGATCCAGAGATCTTTAAAGCTTCAATGACTTTGATAGTCTTCAGTCCTTTCTGTCTGCACTGACTGACTTTCCGATTTTTCCTTATGTGTATTCCTTCGATTAATAAAAGTGCGTTCATATTAATATATTTCCTGTAATCTACCAGGTTAAATCACAAACCATTACTTTGTGTATTTATTGTAGATGATGGGGGGGGGGGAATCTTTCACTTTTAAACACTGCTAAAGTATCTTGAATCTCTTTATTCCAGAAATATGGTGAGGTTCAATCAATGGAAGTTGAAAGTCTGCGATGTAGGAGCAGGTTATATGTCATTCAGACTCTAGAAGATACTACAAAACAAAATGTGGTAATTTTTTTTTCCTTTTAATGAGTGAATACTTAATTAATATATTGCTTTTTTATTACATGCTGTGGTTCAAGTACTTTTGGTATTTTATTCAATCCTCAGTATAGGCATTATTTACACTTTTATTAATTGTTATATCTGAACCGCTCCTGAAAAGGTGATAATGAGGTGTCATGAATTGCTGTAGAATCTGAAAGATCAGTTGTGAGTTTGTGTTCTTTGAGACTTGGTTGAATATGCATGATATTCAGCATTTACGGTTTGCAGCAGTGATATCTGGTTGCCCAGAGGAGCATCTGCAGTGGCATTCTGAGGTAGAGAAGATTGGGTTCAATAGCCATGATGATTGTGTCATATATGACAAATTTGAAGGAGAATCTGTAGTTTACCTCTGGTTTCTTTTTGACTTCACCTTGTGATTTTTGGTGCCTTTGTCCAAGAGCATGACTTCATTGACTGACTTAACTGCATTTACTTAAGCCTACTGTTTGTAAAGTGGAAATCCTGTAATCGGGAAATGTCTATTTTCACCACTTAATCATTAGAACGGAAATTAGATTCTTGTGTATGATTTGGAAGGAATCATTTGAATGAATTCTAACAAGTAAATGCTTTCAGTGAAGGTTAAAGAGCCTACTCTCTTAACAATACTGGTCAGATTCTTTAATCAGAGGATGCAGAGAAAAACAAAATAAACGCTGCAAATGCTGGAAACCTAAACTAAAATTCTAGCAACATTCACCTAAGCAGTCAGAAGTTGTAGAGAGAGAAGCAGTTAATGTTTCATGCTGATGGACTTTTATCAATCTGAAACTTGGTTAAAAATTCAGATCAAAGAAGTTCATTGACCTGAAACATGATCTCAGTTTTTCTCTCTCCACAGATACCGTCTAGCTTGACGAGAATTTCCAGCATTTTTGTGTAAATCCATTGTGTACCAGTAAGGTTTTCATTATTGAGAAAGTTATTCCTCTTTCTGCCTCTTGTCACCTTGGTTGCTCTCTTTTTCCTATTTTCACGACGGCTGTAGTACCGTAATAAGACTACAGGTGAGCAGGCTGTTTTTTGCTAAGCTATGCTCTGTTGTTTGGCATCTGTAAAATGCTACCACATGAAGGAAAATCTGTCAAGCTTTTCCATATTGCGGTGTGATACTTATATGTTCCTTTCTTCACGTAAGAGAAAAGCAACCTTTTAGACTAAGAACCTCTAAAAGTAAATTTACTTTCAAAGTACATATACGTCAGCATTTTAACCATGAAATTCATTTACTTGTGTGTATTCACAGTAAATACAAAGAAAAAAAACATTAAATAATAATAAGCAATAAATATTGGGAACATGAGATGAAGAGCCTTTGAAAGTGAGTTCATAGGTTGTGAAAACAGTTCCATGTTAGGATGAGTGAAATTGAGTGAAGTTATCCATGCTGATTCAAGAGCCTAATCATTAAGGAGTAATAACTGTTCCTGAACCTGATGGTCTGAGTCCTGAGGCTCCAGTACCACCTCCTTGATGACATGGCAGTGCGGTGTAGATGTGCTTAATGGTGGGGAAGGCTTTACTCGTGATGGACTGGGATATATCCTCTACTTTTTGCTTGTGCTTTTTAGTTCAAGGGCATCGATATTTCCATACCAGGCTTTGGTGCAACTAGTCAATATACTCTCCACTACACATCTATAGAAGTTTTTCAATGTTTTAAATAACATGCCAAATCTTCACAAACTTCTAAGAAAGTAGAGGCATTGCTGTGGTTTCTTTATAATTGCACTTGCATGCTGGGCCCAGGCCAGATCCTCTGAAATGATAACACTGAAGAATTTAACATTGCTGACCCTCTCCACTTTTGACCCTCTGATGTCAATTATCAGCTCCTTGGTCTTGCTGACATTGAGTAAGATTTTATTGTTGAGCACCACTCAGCCAGATTTTGATTCATTACCACCTTTGATTTGGCTAATGACAGTGGTATTGTCAGAAAACTTAAATATGGCATTTGAGTTGTGCTTGGTCTCAGTCATTGCTTTAAAGCAAGTAGAGCAGTGGGCTAAGCACACAGCCTTGTGGTGCCCCTGTACTGATGGTGATTGTGGAGCAGATGTTGTTGCCAATCTGAAATGGCTGGAGCCTGCAAGTGAGGAAATTGAGGATCCGGTTGCCCAATGAGATGTCGAGGCCTTGGTCTCATTGAGTAGTTTTGAGGGGATGATGGTATTGAATGCAGACATGTAGTCAATTTAAGACATCCTGAGTAAGCATCTTTGCTATCCAAGGTTGAGTGAAGTGCCAATGAACTGGCATCAGCTGTTACAATCTTTGCAGGCAGTTACTCTGCCCAACGTTAAAACTCTGAGACATAGGAGCAGAATTAGGCCATTTAGCGTATCGCGTCTGCTCTGCATTCCATCATAGCTGATTTATTACCCCTCTCAGCCCACCCACCGCATTTGCAAACCTTTTTTCAGTAACCTTTGACACCCTGGCTAATCAAGAACCTATCAACCTCCGCTTTAAATATACTCAATGACTTGGCTTCCACAGCTGCCTGTGGAAATTATTTTCACAAATTCACCAACCTTTGGCTAAAGAAATGCCTTCTTTGTGTTCTAAATTGATGTTTCTCTATTCTGAGGTGTTACACTTGCACACAATGGGAAACATCTTCCCTACATCCACTCCATCCAGACCTTCCAATACTTGATAGGTGTCAATGAGATCCCCTCTCATTCTTCTAGTCTCCAGTTAGTATAGACCCAGAGGCATGAACACTCTTCATATGTTAACCCTTTCATTCCAGGAATAATTCTCATGAACCTCATCTGGACCCTCTCCAATGCCAGCACATATTTTCTTAGATAAGGAGCCCAAAACTGCTATCAGTACTCCAGGCACAGTCAGACCAATGCCTTATAAAGCCTCAGCATTACATCCTTCGAGGTTAACTCATAGAGTATATTTAAAGCGGAAGTTGATAGCTTCTTGATTACATAACAATAAATAAGGCATTTTATTAACATTCATGACTACATGGTGATCAATGCTGCATGTTTATTACCTGGTTTAATCCCTACCTCATTTTCTTCAGAACTATTTATCATTTAGTATGGCATAAATTTTTTCTAATTGTATAACTGCAGTGGTGATGGTTACACCTTGGTTCATGAAATCAAATATTTTTGACCTGCAGTATTCTGCTTAAATCCCCATGAATTGTAAAAAGTGAGATGTCAGAGTGAAAGTCACACATCACTGAAATGGACCTTCACACCAACCGGTCCATGTGACCAAAATGCCAATCTAATCTAGTCAAATGCAGGCAATTGACATGTATCCCTCTAAACCTTACCTATTGATATACCTGTCCAAGTTTTTAAATATTAATGTATTTGCCTCAACCAGTTCCTCTTGTTCTGCTTAGAATTATAACTGTAATGACCAGGAAGTTGATTTAAAGAAGTAAATTGCCTTGATCTGTCCTGATACAGCTGAACTTTAATTATACATCTGGTGTTATACTGCATTCTGATTTGAATATGCTGTGCTCTGTTTAACAGTTTGAACCCTTTTGTCTGTGTTTAGCTGCGGGTTGTATCTCAGGAAGTGATGTTCAGCTCTAAAGATTTGGAAGACCTCTATGAGCTATTTAAGGTAAGTCAAACATGAGAAAATCTGCAGATACTGGAAATCCAGGCACACATACAAAATGCTAGAGGAACTCAGCAGGTCAGACAGCATTTATTGAAAAGAGTAAACAGTCGATGTTTTGGGCCAAGAACCTTAATCAGGACTGGAAAAAAGATGAGAAGTTAGAGCAAGAAGGTTGGGGGAGGTGAGGTAGAAGTACAAGGTGGTAGGTGATAGATGAAACCAGGAGAGGGGGAAGAGTGAAGTAAAGAGCTGGGAAGTTGATTCGTGAAAGAGGTAAAAGGTTGGGGAAGGGGGAATCTGATAGGAGAGGGTAGACCATGGAAGAAAGGGAGGGGTAAAGAGCACCAGAGGTGATGGGCAGGTAAGGAGATAAGGTGAGAGAGAGAAACGAGAAGGGGGGGAAAAAGGCAATTACGGAAGTTTGAGAAATCAAATTTCATGCCATCAGGTTGGAGACTACCTAGACAGGATATAAGGTGTTGCTCCTCCAACCTGAGTGTGGCCTCATTGCGGCAGTAGAGGAGACCGTGGCCTGATGTGTCAAAATGGGAATGGGAAGTAGAATTGAAATAGGTGGCCAACTGGAAATGCTGCTTTTTCTGGTGGACTGAGCGTAGGTGCTCAGTGAAGCAGACTCCCAGTCTGCATCAGGTCTCACTGATACACAAGAGGCCATACTGGGAGCACCAGATACAATAGATGACCACAGCAGACTCAGAGGTGAAGTGCTGCTTCACCTGGAAGGACTGTGGGTGCCCTGAATAGTAGTGAGAGTAGGTGCAGGGGCAGGAATGACACTTGTTCTGCTTGCACAGATAAGTACCGGGAGGTACTTGAATGGACAAGGAACTTGTGTTAGGAGTGATCCCTGTGGAAACCACGAAACTCAAAAAAAAGTTATTTCCTCTAAGATGTCAGGCCAATCAACACCTCCACCCATTAACCCTCCCCACCACACCCTACTACCACTATATCCACATTAGCCACTCCTCTCCACAGTCCCTCAGCACCCTTCATCCCCCCCCCCCGTGCACTCACTTTATGCTTACACTTCACACCTCATAGCTACACTGACACAGTCACTGTTCTGTTGTGTTTTCAGATGCCCTGCTGCTACTTAGAAGAGTTCCCTTTGCCAAGAGTCACCTTGTCAAATTATTTCCTGTCAGTATAGATACTCCTGCACCTAGTGTCAGCTATGTATATACAATCAGTCTTTGTATATAAGCTAGTCTTGTGTATATATGGCTACACTTATAAAAAGTTACTTGTACATAGAGTTTTATAGAATTGCTTTTATATTTATATTTACTGTGATTAATTTTTTAATCATTATTGTGTTTTTTATGCTGCATTGGATCCAGAGTAACAATCGTTTGTTCTTCTTTACACTCATTATACTAAAGGATGACAATAAACGGTCTTGAATCTTGAATCTATAAATTGTTGGAATAGTTTAGTTATATTCTGTCACACCTTTTGTACTCTGATTAAATGTGTAAGATGTTGCAACAAGCAGACATATGCTTGTCCTATCTTTAAAAATGACGTCTGAAAATGTGGCACTTAAGAGACGTGCTAGATTGGGCCTTCACATCCTTTAGGATAAAAACCTGTGACTCAGGGACTCACTTAACTGGCTGTCATCAAATACTTGTTCAAAGATCTGTATTTTCTTTTGAACTCAAAATAATCTGATCGCTAACAATTATTTGAAGCTTTTTGACTGCCATTTGTTAAAGGCTGGTGTATTGAGTTGGAAATAACTTTTGTTTACACAGCTAGTATCAATTTAACAATACTCATGGTGGAGATAAATATACCAAATTTGCTCCTTGAAACCCTTGCAAATGTTTCTGTACCTGCTATTTTAGTCTCACTATCTTTGATTTTTGTTCCTTTCAGTGCCAAAACCCTAAATTCCCTAATCCTTGGCCTAAATTTTTCCACCTCAGTTATAATATTTTCTTCAAAGTCTCCCCATTGACCAAGCTTTTTCAAGTTCAATTTCAGGTTTAGTTTATTGTAATTCAGCTGTACACATGTATATCACCAAATGAAACAACATTCCTCCAATCCAAGGTGTACAGTACAGTATGTATGCATCTATATGTGTATGTACATGTATGTATGTATATACTCACACTCGCACAAAGTAATATTAACACAAATAAATTAACAAGTAATAAGGTGCATACTCAATACAAGTTTAGAAAGTAAACAGTATAATGCTACAGCTCTTCATAAGTGATGAGACCTGGGTGGTGGCAGGGAGTTTAGTAGTCTTATGGCCCGAGGGAAGGAGCTGTTTTCTGTCCTTACAGTTCTTGTCCTAATACTATCTGCCTGATAGTAGGGGGTACATTATAATACCATACTTACTGAGATGCTGGATATCATATGCTATTTGTTTAAACCCCTGTGAAGCACCCTATGACATTAGCATTTTACATCTCCATAGATGCTATATAAATTCAGATTGTCAGTGTTCCTCATCTTTTATTGAGTCTCAACTACCAAAATCATCTGTTGTGCCCATCCATATAGTTCCAAAGAGAAGGAACTTGCTTTGAGTATTTGTATTGCCACAGGAGTTGAAATCAAAAGTAACACACACAAAATACTGGAGGAACTCATCAAGTCATGCAACATCTTAGAGAGGAATAAATAGTCAGTGTTTTGGGCTAAGACCCTTCATCAGTCCAGTATTTTATATATGTTACACTGGGTTTTCAGAATCTGCATTTGTATCTTTGCATGAACTTAGTAAATTCTTCTGTCTTATAAATGCTTTTAATTGCATATGCTAAGAAACAAAGAGGAGTAGGCTATTTGGTCCCTCAAGCATGTTCTGCCATTCAACAAGATCTTTTACCTCTTTTCTGCTTTACGGCACCAGATCCCGATCTCTTGATTTGCTTGATTTCTAAAAGTATAATCAGTCTCTGTTTTGAATAAACTTATCGATTGAGCTTTCACAGCCTTCTTGAGTGGAAAATTTCAAAGAGAACTTAATGTGGGGAATAAAAAGTTCTCATCTCTCCTCTGAATGACAGTGCCTTTTGAGACAGTTTTCTCTGATCTAGAAACTTCAGTCAGGCAGAGGGAATTGAATGTGAAGGATAAAAAGGAAAATCAAAATTGCTCAAGACATTTAAATGCAGGGAAAATGTAAGGAATTGTATTGATCTGTTTAATGCTGTTAACTGGTTTGTAATTTTATCTACTTTTACTATTTATGATTTGCTTCCATTTAGTCAGTGCTAGTACTTTGAGATTTCTGGCAAATGGTCATCAGTAGTTTTGAAAGAGGCTTGCATAATTGGTGTAATGGACTCAAGAAGATACATGGTCACCTCGTGTTACAATACAGCACAATATTTTGAAGTGTAGTGATCTTTAAAGATGCAGTCCTGTGCATATGCCACGTATATAGCCCACCATAGGTAATCACATATATAATAGCAAAATGCCATGAATGCTGGAAGTAAGTAAAACTCAGCACTATGTATATCAAGGATTTGTAGTTTAATGTATCAAATTTCAAAGGAAGTTGTAATTGGTTCAAACTCGCATTTATTGTTGTCATAGGCATACATATATGGGGTATAAATTAAATTCAAATAAGATTCTTGCGGCAGCACAGTATATGATGAGGGCAAATATGATTGATGTCAATCACAGTTAACATAAATTATATATAATACCAAAGCAACACACACAAAATGTTCAAGGAGCTCAGCAGGTCAGGCAGCTTCTATGGAAAAGAATAAACTGTTGACATTTTGAGCTGAGATCCTTCTTCAGGAGTGAGAAGGAAGGGTGAAGAAGCCAGAGTAAAAAGATGAGGGGAAGGGGAAGGAGGCTAGTTAGAAGGTGATAAGGGAAGCCAGGTAGGTGGAAAAGGTCATGGGGTGGAAAGGAAGGAATCTGATAGGACAATAGGAGAAAGGAAGGGAGGTGGGGATTTTTTTAATGGAAGGAGAAAATGATATTCATGCTATCAGCTTGGAGGCTACCCAGATGGTGGTGTTTCTCCACCTTGAGGATGGCCTCATCTTGACACAAGAGGTGACTATGGACTGACATGTCAGAGTGGGAAAGGGAACAGGAATCAGAATTAGAATTTTTACTGGGAAGTCCTGCTTCTGGCGGATGGAGTGGAGGTGCTTGATAAAGTGGTCTCCCAATTTACGACAGGTCTCATCAGCACAGAGGAGCCCAAATCAGAAGTACTGGACACAATAGATGACCTCAGCAGATTTGTAGGTGAAGTGTTGCCTCACCTAGAAGGTCTGTTAGGGGGCCTTGAATGGAGGTGAGGGGGGAGGTGTATGGGTAGGTGTAGCACTTAGGCCGCTTGCAGGGATAATTTCTAGGAGCAAGATTAGTGGGGAGGGACCAACAGACAAGGGAATCCTGGAAGGAATGATCCCTGTGGAACACCGGGGGTGGAAGGTAAAGGTATGTTTAGTGGTAGGATCCCTTGGAGATGGCGGAAGTTGTGGAGGATGGTATGTTCGAATCAGAAGCTCACGGGTGGTAGATAAGGACAAGAGGAACTCTATCACTTAAGGTGGTGGCAAGATGGGGTAAGCATGGATGTATAGGAAATGGAGGAGATGAGGGTGAGAACAGCATCAATAGTGGAGGGAGGGAGGCCTCATTCTTTGAAGGAGGCGGTCATTTCAGATACCCTGGAGTGGAAAGCATCATCCTGGGAATAGATATGGTGGAGGCAACGGGAGAAAAGGGGATAGCAGCTTTACAGGAACTAGTGTGGGAAGAGTTCTAGTCATGATAGCCATGGGAATCTGTAGGTTCATTAAAGATATCAGTTGACAGTTTGTCCCCAGAGATGGAGACAAAGGAATCAAGGGAGGGGAGATGTTGGACCAAGTGAACTTAAAGGCAAGGTGGAAGTTAGAGGCGAAATTGATAAAATCGATGAGCTCAATGTGGGTGCATGAAGCAGAGCCAATATAGTTGTCAATGTAGCAGAGGAAGAGCTGGAGATTATTACCAGGGGAAGGCTTCTAACATTAACTGTTCTGTGTAACCAATGAAGAGGCAGGCATAGTTGGGGCCCTTGCCAGGTGCCCGTAGCTACGTTTCAAGTCTAGAGAAAATGGGAGAAGCTGAAGGAAAAATTGTTGAGGGTGAGGACCAGTTCTGCCAGATGGAGGAGGGTGACGGTGGAGGAGAATTAGTTGGTTCTTTCACCAAGAAAGAAGCAGAGGGCTTTGAGGCTGTTTCATGGGGGAATAGAAGTGTATAGGTACTGAATGTCCATTGTGAAGATGAGGCGGTCAGGGCCAGGGAATTGAAAGTTACTGAGCAGATCGGGGGCATGAGAAGTGTCACAGATGTAAGTGGACTGAACCAAGGAGGAAAGTATTAAATCCAGTTATGAAGCCACAAGTCCAGTAGGGCAGGAATAGGCAGAGACAATAGGCCTATCTGGACAGTTTGGTTTGTGAATCTTGGGTAGGAGATACAAGTGAATAGTGTGGGGTCAGGGAACTACGAGTTTGATGGCAGTGGATGGGAGTTGTATATACATACATTTGAATAATAAAAAAGTTTAAAAAATAGTACTTCTGTAAGAATTAGACAAATAGGAGAATCATAACAAAAATATTGCCAAGTATTTTCAGGGTTTTCAGTTTTTAGTATATTGTGGTAACCCACTTTCCAGCGCACTCGAACCGGCTCACAAAATGGTGCCTGCTGGCAGAGAGGCCGGCCCCAAAAAGTGCGCCAGGCCTTCTTCACCAGCAAGGGGAAAACCCCATGCGTGGGAAGGGACTGTGAATATGCGCCCCCTACAGCATTCCCGCCCGGGGAGAGCAGAAACGGGAAGGCTTAAAAGCGAGGCCGCGAAGTTTGAATAAATCTTTTATGCAATTGCAACTCACCGTCTGCGTGTCGTTATTCCAGTGCTGCGTGTAGCACACCGCTGCAATATGTAATAATATTTTCTTGTGTTTTCTTAGTTTAAATATTGTCATCTACATGGTGTTTATTTCTAAATTTAATTTCTCTGAACCTTTAGTATTTGTAAAGCAAATTTGAATAGCAGAGTCATTTGCACTTTGATTTTAATTTAAGCAGATTTTTTTCATTTTTTTGTAAATTTGAATTGTCGCTATTATTACTTGCTCGTTTTCAGTGGATGAGAATATAGCTCTGTAACATTGTACCCATGCAACATACTCTAAACCCACCTTCTCCAACAATGTGTTTATTGTGATTGTAGTTAATTTCAATATAAGTCTTAAACATTACTCTTTCCTTTTTGCAGCGAGAGCATTTCCTGAGCTGCTACTGGATTTCACATAGTCCAGCACTCAAACACCATGATTCTAGCCTCCCATATCTAGAACAGTATCAAATCGACAGCAAGCAGTACCGCAGGCTGTTCAAGCACTTGAGTCCGTGGTCTCATTCTGCAAATGCAGATTCATTAGCAATGTGGAGTTTTCGGCTTCTAGATGAAAATTCTGACAACCTGATCAATTTCAAAGAATTTGCGTCTGTTCTAGGTAAAACACCTTAATCATCAAGCTGTGGGTATCTTTTTTTTGTAGTACTTGTATTTTTGCTTCATATTTTTGTATTTAGAAACAACCTGTCTGTATTTGAGAGGATGTTTATGTGTGTGGAATTTGGAATCACGGGTTAACCCTGAAGTATATCTGTGGAGAGCGCTTTAGCTGATGCTGTTCCGTGTAAAAGCTAAACGTGGGTGCATTTGTACCTGAAATTATAAGATGCCTCGGAGCAGTATGGTTCATTTAACAGATATTTGATTTCTTTGGAAAATCAGCAGACCTCTCTTGCCTGTTTTCTCTTGCTTGTTTTTCAGATTCATTGTGCTGCTACTAAAGATATGATAGGTTTGTTCAGCATCTCCTGTGTGCACAGGCAGTACAACACAGTACAGGCTTCTCAGCATATGATGTTGCGCCAGCCTTGTAATCTAATCTAAGATCATTCTAGCTCTTTGCTCCCACATAGTTCTCCATTTTTTCTTTCATACGTGTGCCAATCTTCATATTCCCGCCTCCACCAACACCCCCGGCAGTGCGTTCCATGCACCCACAGCTCCGTGTTTTTATATATAAAAAGTATTCAACCTGCTTGGAAGTTTTCATGTTTTATTGTTTTCAACATCTAATCACAGTGGATTTAATTTAGTTTTGTTGACACTGTTCGACAGAAATAGACTTATCACGTCAAAGTGAAATCAAATCTCTACAAAGTAATATAAAATACAAAATAATGATTGCTTAAGTATTCACCCCCTTCAAGTCAGTATTTAGTAGATGCACTTTTGACAGCAATTACAGCCTTGAATCTGTGTGGATAGGGCTTTGTCAGCTTTGTACATCTGGACACTGCAATTTCTCCCCCATTCTTCTGTACAAATCTGCTCAACCTCTGCCAGATTGCATGGGGACCGTGAGTGAACAGCCCTTTTCAAGTCCAGCCACAAATTCTCAATTGGATTGAGGTCTGGGCTCTGACTTGCCACTCGAGGACGTTAATTTTGTTTTTAAACCTTTCCTGTTGGGGTCAATGTCTTGCTGGAAAACAAATCTCCCAAGTTGCAGCTCTCTTGCAGACTGCATCAGGTTTTCATTCAGGATTTTCCTGTATTTTACTGCATTCATTTTACCTTCTACCCTCACAAGCCTCCAGGGCCTGCTGTAGTGCACCATGCTTCATGGAAGGGGTGGTGTGTTTTTGATGATGTGTGGTGTTTGGCTTACGCCGAACAAAGTGTTTAGTCTGATGGCCAATAAGTTCAGTTTTGGTCACTTCAGACCATAGAACATTCTTCCAGCTGACATTGGAGCCTCCCACATGTCTTCCGGCAAGCTCTAGCTGAAATTTCATGAGAATTTTTTTCAACAGTGGCTTTCTTTTTGCCACTCTCCCATAAAGCCATGACTGGTGAAACACCCAGGCAACATTTGTATGTGCAGTCCGTCCTATCTCAGCCACTGAAGCTTGTAACTCCTTCAGATTTGTCGTAGGTCTCTTGGTGGCTTCCCTCACTAGTCCCCTTCTTGCATGGTCACTCAGTTTTTGAGGACGGTCTGCTCTAGGCAGGTGTACAGCTGGGCCATATTCTTTCCATTGCTTGATGATTGACTTAACTGTACTCCAAGGGATATTCAGTGACTTGGAAATTTTCTTGTATCCATCTCCTGACTTGTGCTTTTCAATAACTTTTTCGCAGAGTTGCTTGAGTCTTTTGTCTTCATGGTGTAGTTTTTGCCAGGATACTGACTCACCAGCAGTTGAACCTTCCAGATACAGGTGTATTTTTACTCCAATCAATTGAAACACTTGATGCACACAAGTCTCCAAAAACAGATATCCATTTAACTAATTATGTGACATCTAAAACCAACTGGCTACACCAGTGATGATTTGATGTGTCATATTAAATTGGGGTGAATACTTGTGCAATCAATTATTTTAAGTTTTATATTTGTAATTAATTTATGTCACTTCGTAGAGATCATTTTTCACTTTGACACTAAAGGATTATTTTTTGATGATCAGTGTCAAAAAAAACAAATTAAATCTGCTGTGATTCAATGTTGTAAAACAATAAAACATGAAAACTTCCCGGGTGGGGTGGTGGTGGAGAATACTTTTTATAGGCAGGGGAAGGAATACAAGCTGACAAGTAATAGTTGAGGCCAGTTGGGGAGGGGGGGATGAAGTGAGAAGCTGGAAGGAGATACAGTAGGTGGAATAGGTAAAGGGCTGAAGGTGGAAGAATCTGATAAAGGAGAGTGGAATGTAGAAGAAGTGGGAGGATGGGGACTAGGGTGACGTGATGGGCAGGTGAGGAGTCGAGAAAAGGTGAGATGGTAACCAGAATTTGGACATAATCTCACCAAGCATAATGAGGCAGATTCAGAACAACTACAAACAGGGAATGCAGAAAAAAGAGAGAGAGAGCACATTTTATGTCAGGACTCTTGAAGGAAAATTGGGAAATATGTTTTGCTTAAAAAAAACTCTTCCTCCAAAGTCTGTAATTGTACTCAACTGTCACACTTCCTCTGACAGCTCATCCATACTCCCACCATCCTTCATGTGGAAAAACCTGCCCCTCCATCTTTCCGCTCTCACTTTAAATCTGTGCCGTCTTAGTTGTAGACTCCTCTACCATGGAAAAAAGACTGACTATCCAAAATGATATAGATTTCAGGCATCTGCAGTGGGTGTAGTACAAGGTAGAATGCCTGACATTAACAGGATGTTCTCCTTGCACTGGATAAAATGATTTTTATTTTTAACTGTGCCAGTCAGGACATGATTTGAGATGGGCTATAGTGCTGGCATTGTCCATGCCCCTTAACTGAATAAATATCATTTTTTAGAAAATGCAGCTGTTTACAGATCTTTGTTCTTCTATTGAAACTTTAATTAAAATGCTGAAAGGATTTGAGGTCACGGAGTAATGCATTTGTTAATCCTTTTCTGTTGCAGATGTGATGTACAATGGATCATTTACAGACAAAATGAAATTGCTTTTTAAATTACATATTCCACCAGGTAAATCAAGTAATTACTGGAAATCCACTTGAGTATTACAAAATTAAACTCAGTGAATGAATAATGTTCTCAACCTTAGAAGATTATATTTCACCATGTAATTATGGTTGATACCAGTTTATATTAGTGAAGATCCATCATTTTATACTTAATGGGTCATTTCTAATTAAAAATACAAAGGCATGTAATTACCATAGTACTAAGCTGAAGGGTGGAGTTCTCTAATTCTTAAAAATTACTGATAGAATTGGCTTGGTTATAAAGTGCATTTGGGCTAACTGACAGTCAAATTATTTCTACAATACTAAACGGGATGATTACTCATTTACTAAATTATTGAACTGAAGCAAAATGTTCAATTTTTTCAGTTTCCATCTCAACACAATGTTACATTTGACTCAGATTTGGATGGTCAGTGGTGATGATCACATCTCAAGTAGAAAGATAGAGAAGGCATTTATTTATTGATGTAGTTAGCACTTGTATCTAAAGCCACACAGTAGTCCTAGTGATCAGCTCTGACTCACAGACCACATGATGAGATTATTTACTTATTTAGAGATGCAGAAAAGAATAATCTCTTCTGGTTCTTTGAGTCACACCACCCCACCCAGCAACACCTAACCTAATCACAGGACAATTTACAATGACCAATTACCCTACCTGGTATGTCTTTGGACTGTGGGAAGAAACCAGGAGACCTGGAGAAAACCCACGCATTCCATGCACAGAGACTCCTTACAGAGGATGCCAGGGTTGAACTCTGAACTCCCAACAACCTGACCTGTAAGAGCATTGCAGGTTACAGCGCTTAGAGCACTGTGCTACAGTGGTCAGGAGGCAAATGATTTGGTCAGAATTAGAATGGGGTTTATTGTCACATATGTCATGAAATTTGTTTACAATGAATAGATAGTGCAGAAGAGGAAGGGCAAGGTAGTGTTCATGGGCTTCTAATCAACTCATCTCAACTGCTAGCGTGTTTAATCTTGAGAAATTATTTAAGCTGATGCATAGGCAAAGGAACTGTTTCATTGCTGAGGTACAAAGCTGAGGTTGTATCTGCCTTGTTAGAGAGTGTAAAATAATCTATAGCTGTACTTGAATAGCACAGTTTCTTCGCTGGAAACTGTCCCTTGACCAGTTCTATCTAAACAATTTAAGTAGTTGCATGTCAACTTTTAGAGTTTGTAAAATTTTGCTCTGTGTAAGTTGGCTGTGGGGAGCATACAGTAACTGGGAGTTGGCCATCTGGCCTGTCAAGCCTGCTCTTCCATTCACTAAGATCATGGCTGATCTGGCAGTGAGCTCAGCTACACCCACCTGTCTTTTCCCTCACAACCCTTAATTATCCTGCCATTTAAAAATCTACCAACTGTAACTGTCTTAATGCATTTGATGAGGTAGCCTTGATTGCTTCCCTGGGCAGAGAATTCCACAGATATATTGCTCATTGCGAAAAGTACTTTCCCCTTATCTCTTTCCTAAACTATTCCTCTAGTTCCAGTCTTTCACACTAGTAGAAACAACTTTCCTGCTTCTATCTTATCTATCTCATAAAATTTTATATGCTTCTATAAGATGCCTTCTGATTCTTCTGAATTTCAACAAGTATAGTGGCAAGTGACTCAGCCTTTCCTCGCAGGCTAACCCCACCTCATCTCTGGAATCAACCTGGTGAACCTCCTTTTTGTCACCTCCAAAGCCAGTATTGAGTCCAGAACTGCATGCAATACTCCAGTTACAGTCTCACCAATACTCTGTACAGTTGCAGTATAACTCAAGGAATTGCTAAAGGAATTGATCTTAAGTTCAATTCCTTTAGCAATGAAGGTCAACATTCCATTTATCTTCTTGATAACCTGTTGTAGCTGCAAATCAATTTTTTGTGATTCATGCACAAGTACTCCCAAAGTTCCTCTGCACGACAGCATGCTGCAATCTTTAACAATTTAAATAATAATTTGAACATCTGTTTTCCCTTCCAAAGTGGATGACCTCTCATTTACCAACTGTACTCCATTTGCCACACTCTTACCCATTCACTGAGCCTATCTATCTATCTGCCCACTGCGCATCCTCTGCCCAACTTGTATTTTCTGTCATCAGCAAATTAGGAAGTTATTGATTTAACAGTGAGTACAATTCACTAATGAATTCACTGTGGAACAGTTTGAAATGTCTTCAGGAAGAATAGATATAATTTCTTTTCACAATTAATTTGGCAATGATTTGACTTTGCTAATCTTCTGCTTGCAGCATTTATTGAAGATGAAGGAATAATTCCCATGGCTTCAAAACACCCACAACTTTTTGAAGAAGCAAAGACCCATGGTGATCAGCTTAATGGTTTGCACTTTTTTGTTCAAATCAGTGACTTTGAGTGGGTTGATCACTTACATTCAGTGTTCTCAATGTGGCTGATGTGGTTAGAAGACAACACAGTAGTATAGCAGTTAGCGTAACACTTCACAATGGCTGGTCTAAGATCAGGGTTCAATCCTTGCTGCTCTCTGTAAGGAGTTTTTATGTTCTCCCTGTGACCATGTGAGTTTCCTCGGGTGGTCTGGTTTTCATAGTTGTACAATTGCTATATTGGCGCTGTAAACATGGCAACACTTGCAGGTTTCCCCAGCACATATCAGAATGTGTCGATCATTGAAGCAAATGACACATTTCGATGTACATGTGACAAATAAAGCTGATCTTTAATCTTTGATCCTCTATGTTGGTTAGACTTGGCAGTCATTTTACAGAGCAGCAGTATTCTGTCCATAACAGCAGTCATGAGCTTCTAGTAGCATGTAATTTCAACTTCCAATCCCAATCCCACATTGATCGATCTGTTCTTGGTATTCTCCACTGCTGTGCTGCATCACAAGACAAGCTACAAGCACATCTCATTTTGCTTGGGTTACTTTCTCATTGGCAGGAAAATTGAATTTTCTGACATCGGGTAACCCATTCCATCTGTGTTCCTTCTCCACTCCCACTAGGGTCCTGATGAAGGGTCTTGGCCCAGAACTTCGACTGTTTATTCCTGTCCATACATGCTGCCCGACCTGCTGAGTTCCTCAAGCATTTTGTATATGTTATGCTAGGGTCTTCCCCCTCTTTGTTCACCTTGTTCATTTCGCCCCCTCATTACCTAAACATGCTCCTCTCCACCAACACCAACGTACCTGGGATATCTCTGTTCCTTTCCTTTTCTTATCCCCACCTTGTTCTATAAACCTGTTCTCCCTCACAACGAGTGTTGCACCCCTCTGGTTCCAGGGCAAAGTACCAAGGTGTATAGAAGAGTGTGTAGGCAGAGATGAAACAATTTGGACAAAATTTTAAGTAGCATTGTGCCCAGATACAAAACTCATCATTTTGAATTAAATTGTGCAGTGGGTGCACAGTTGAGCTGACCACCCCCACCTCCTTTGCCTCCCTCCCTGTCCTTTTTTAAAACATCTAATGCTCAGCATACTCAGCAGCCATTCCTGCCCTTGAGACATCCTAGTCTTTGTAATGGCCACAACGTCATAGATCTATGTATTGATCCACGCTCTCTAAGTTCATCCGCCTTGTTTATGACTCTTTGCATTTAAATAAACACACCTCAAACCATCTGAGTACATCTTTGCTCTATCATCTGTTGCCCTTCCTCACAAACTCCCTGCAAGCTATCTCTACTTGTGCGCCAGCTCTACCTCTTCCTCACCCTCTACCTCTTCACTTCAGTTCCCACCCCCTGTAAATCTAGTTTAAACTGTCCCCAATAGCATTAGCAAACTTCCCTCTCTAGGATATCGGTTCCCCTCCAGTTCAGGTGCAACCCGTCCAACTTGTGCAGGTCACCCCATCCCCAGAAAAGGTTCCAGTAATCCAAGAACTTGAAACCCTACTCCCTGCACCATCTCCTCAGCCACTCATTCATCTGCATTATCTTCCTATTCTGACCTTCCGTAGCTTGTGGCACTGGGAGTAATACGGAGATTACCACCTTGGATGTCCTGCTCTTCATCCTCCTCCTTATAACTCCCTAAACTTACTGCGTAGGACCTCTACCCTGTTCGGTAACGTGCTGTTCAAGAAAGCTATCACATAAGCATTCTATGAAGTCCTCAAGACTGCCTCGACCAACTTGATTCACTCAATCTTTGTGTAAGTCTCCCAAGATAACTGCTGTTCCATTCTTGCATGTCTCAAATATTTCTCTGTTTGTTGCCTATGCCACTGTAATGTTATTATTTGGTGGCCGATAGACAACTCTCACCACTGATTATTTCCCTTTACTATTCCTAATCACTACCCAGATGGATTCAACATTCCACTCGGGTCTTGCATCATCTCTCACTATCGCCCTTATCTCATCCTTAGTTAAGAGCGCTAGCCCACTTTCCTGATCTCCTGCCTATCCATCTGTATTACCTGATATCCTTGGATATTTAATTCCCAGTCGTCTTCAGCCTGCAACTACGTTTCTGTAATGGCCACTAAAACATACTCCTTTGTACTGATTTGTGCCATAAGTTCACTGACTTTGTTATGAATACTACAGGCATTCAGATAAAGTGCCCTTGCACTCATTATGCCTTTAAAATCTAGTAATTTTTGTCTCTTATGCAATTGATTTTTCTGCACACCACCTTTACTTTTCTCTTTTTTTTAACTTTTGCTCTTGCTTTACCTTTATCCATACTTTTTTCTTTTGCTTTATCCAGACTTCTTCACTCTATTGAACCCCCCCCCCTCAACTATTTAGTTTAAAGCCCTATCCACAACCCTAGTTATGCGATTTGCCAGGATCCAGACCCCTTCACGGTTCAGGTGGAGTAGCTGCTTCCTTCCCCAATACTGCTGCCAGTTTCCTATTAATTCAAACCTGCTTCTCCCACACCAATCCTTGAGCCAGGCAGACAACACAGCCTTCGTGATGCTCTATCACTGTGAAAGAGAACTTTGTCTTTTCCTCTAACTACACTAACCCAATTACCACTACATTTATCTTCTCTCCCCCGCCCCCCCCCCACACACCCCCCACAGGAATAACTCTTTAAACTACAGTGCCTCAGTTAGGTTGCTCATCCATCCTATAGTTTCCATTCTCATCCACACAGGGAGCAAGAATCTCAGACCTTTTGGACAAGCTTAATGGCTGAGGCTCCTCAAGCACCTTCTTTTGGATCATGCTACCAGCCTCACTCGTAGTCACACCCTCTTGTCCCACACCACAGATGAATTTGAGACAGCTAATCTAATGGGTGGGCCTACCTGCTGAAACAGTGTCCAGGTAGCTCTCCACCGCCCTGATTTGTCATAGTGTTTGAAGCTCAGATTCCAGGTCATCAACTTTGAGCTTGAGTTCCTTGAGCGGTGAACATTTGCTTCAGATATGGTCACCAGGAACCACAATGGGGTCCACCAACTCCCGCATAATGCAGCTATAGCACATCACCTAATCCTGCATCTTCCTTCCTTTATTTAATTAGTTGTAGTTTGGTGACTTTTTTCAACCACTACAAAAGCTTTCCATGCTACTCAGTCGTGCCTCCACACCGAAGGTTCTTGAGCCAAAGTTGGTAAACTCCGCTCTGCCGGTAAACTATACCACAAAATGACTTTTAGTCCCACCTTGCTAAGCCTACAACAGCTTTATTGCTATTCTCATTATCGGTTTGCCTTTTTCTTTGTAAACATGCTAAGTGCCTCAATTACCGCTAGCACTAGCAAACTGCTTATATAAAGGCAAGAAAACCAGCTGCCCAAAACAAGGGATAGGCAGGAAAAAAATCCCCTTGCAGCCCCTGTAAGGTAACTAAACAAAAGTTGTACAAGTAGCCGCATCCAAATTTTAAAATATATAAAGAATGCTACAAGCCAAACCAGGCAAACCAACCATACTCTCTCTCACTCACTCACTCTCACGCTCTCCCAGACACCGAGCACGGTCAGACTAGAGTCTGCTTAACCAGCATCAGCTCAACCCGGAAGTCCACCAGCTCAACTGGATAAATTAACTGGTCATTGTAAATTGTCCCATGATTAATTCTGCGTTAAATCAGGGTTGTCGAGGGTTGTGGGCCAGTGCCGCTTGAAGGGCTGGGAGGGCCTACTCCACACTGTTTCTCTAAATAAAATAAACAAAATGTAGATCTATTTGTTAGACAGGATTTCCTGTGCACAAAACCACACTTTAGTTAATCCCTGTCCTTTCAATTGATTATAAATTGTATGCCTAAGATTTTTTTTGTCCCAGTAATTTCTCTACTACTGATAAAAGGCTAACCTGCCTGTATTTTTCTGGCTTATCCGTACTGTCCTTCTGCAATATGGAAATACCATTAGCTAGTTGGAGTTTTCCAATACCTCACCCACGGATAAAATTGATGCAAAAATTTCTGTTCGAACCCCAGCAATCTCTTGCTTCCCGTAGATTGAATCAGCTCTTGGTGATTTGTCTGTGTTAACAGTTATATGATTTATCTGTATGAGTGCATGTCAATACAATTTTTAATACAAGGAATATAACATAATGTGGATAAAGAGTTAATGAGATAAATGAAGCTGCACAAGTTGCCAAATAGTCTCCACTGTTTAATATTTTCCCTTCTCAATCACTCCAGGAAGTAATAAAGGGAAGGTTGATATCCAGTCCTATTTGAAACAGTGTCATGAAGAACTGGTGCGGAAGGAAGAAAGTATCCGAGCCCTCCCCAGGATAAATCAGGTTACAATCCAGTCTATTTCACCACTTACAGTAGACCTATCCTTGGCATTTATTAATTGGAAGTCAGCTGGGAACTGGCTTTCCATGTTGTTCTTTTATTTTGGAAAGCCAGATGATTAAATGAGAGTTCTTTTGTCACGATGAGGCTACTCAGGGTGAAGGAGCAACACCTCATATATCGTCTAGATAGCCTTCAACCTGAAGGCGTGGTCATCAATTTCTCTTTCCGATATTTTTATTCCTTCGACACCCCCCCCCCCCCCCACCTTTCAATATCCCACTCTGGCCTCTTCTTCACCTGCCTATAACCTCCCCCTGGTGCCCCTCCTTCTTCCCTTTCTCTCATGGTCTAGTTTCTTCTGTCAGTTTCCTTCTTTTCCAGCCCTTTACCTTTCCACCAAGCAAGCTTCACCTTTCAGCTTCTAACTAGTCCTCCTTCCCCTTCTCTCACCTTTTTTTACTCGGGTGTCTTTCCCCTTCCTTTCCAGTCCTGAAGAAGGGGCTCGGCCCGAAACAATGACTGTTTATTCACTTCCATAGATGCTGCTTGACTTCCTCCAGCATTTTGCTTCTTCTGTTTATGATTAAAGTTTACTTCATTAATACAGAATTCTGCAGATGCTGAAATCCAGAGTTAGCACTGAGCGTAACTTCAGAGTCAGCTTTATAGGAGTTTAACCAAGCTCTTGCATTGAGTTGAAATCCTGTCCCCTGTCTCTTCGGCTCTCTCTTTTTACACTTTAAGACTTGGTGGAGGAAGTAATCTTTCAGATAGAAACATAGAAAACCTACAGCACAATGTAAGCCCTTCGGCCCACAAAGCTGTGCCGAACATGTCCTAACCTAGAAATTACCTAGAAATAGCTCCAAGTACTGATCCACGCTTTAAGCTCATCCACTTTGTTCATGATGCTTCTTGCATTAAAATATTTCAAACCATCAGTCTGAGCGCACCCCTTCTCTATCACCTGCCTATCCTCCCTCACACTGCCTGCAAGCTTTCAGGAGGAAATCTGCAGATGCTGTAAATTCAAACAACACACACAAAATGCTGGTGGAACACAGCAGGCCAGGCAGCATCTATAAGGAGAAGCACTTTCGACGTTTCGGGCCGAGACCCTTCGTCAGGACTAACTGAAAAGAGAGATACTGAGAGATTTGAAAGTAGTGGGGGGGAGGGGGAAATGGGAAATGATAGGAGACCAGAGGGGGTGGGATGAAGCTAAGAGCTGGAAAGGTGATTGGCGAAAGTGATACAGAGCTGGAGAAGGGAAAGGATCATGGGACGGGAGGCCTCGGGAGAAAGAAAGGGGGAGGGGGGAGCACCAGAGGGAGATGGAGAACAGGCAGAGTGATGGGCAGAGAGAGAGAAAAAAACAAACCACTTAATATGTCAGGGATAGGGTAAGAAGGGGAGGAGGGGCATTAACAGAAGTTAAAGAAGTCAGCGTTCATGCCATCAGGTTGGAGGCTACCCAGCTGGTATTTAAGGTGTTGTTCCTCCAACCTGAGTGTGGCTTCATCTTGACAGTAGAGGAGGCCATGGATAGACATATCAGAATGGGAATGGGACGTGGAATTAAAATGTGTGATCACTGGGAGATCCTGCTTTCTCCGGTGGACTGAGCGTAGGTGTTCAGTGAAACGGTCTCCCAGTTTACAAGCTTTCTCTATTTGTGAGCTAACTGCCCCTTCCTCAGTCTCTTCAATTTGGTTCCCACCCCCCAGCAATTCTAGTTTAAACTCTCCCTGACAGCTTTAGCAAACCTCCCTGCCAGGATATTGGTCCCCCTGGGATTCAAGTGCAACCTGTCCTTTTTGTACAGGTCACTCCTGCCCCAAAAGAGGTTCCAATGAGCCTTTGGATGTTTGGCAAATTTATAGAAGCCAAATGAATGCAAGATGTTGGACTTCTCATTTGCTTCAAGTTAGATGTAGATCAACACAATATTATCTATTAGATACTGATAATTTCATTGATAAGAAACAAAAATTGAATGAATCAGTGGTGCTAGAAGTTCGTGAACCTTCTAGAATTTTCTCTATTTCTGCATAAGTATAATCTGAAATGTGATCACATCTTCACGCAAGTCATAGAACTAGGTTGAGAACCCAGTTAAATAAGTAGCACAAAAAACATTATACTTGTTCATTTATTTATTGAGAAAAATGATCCAATATTGTTTGTATTAGTTGGAAAAAGTATGTGAACCTCTAGGATTATCAGTTCATTTAAAGGGGAAATTAGTCAGGTGCTTCAATCAATTGGGTGAGTGTGGGAGGCCCTGCCCTATTTAACGAACATTTAACTGTTCACTATCAGTCTAATCATCACCACACAGGTTTTTGGAAACATGCCATGCCTCAGTCAAAGGAGATTTCTGAGGATCTCAGAAAAAAGTTGTTGATGTTCATCAGGCTGGAAAAGAATACCAGATCATTTAAGAGTTTGGGCTCGACTAATCCACAGTCAGGCAGATGGTACACAAATGGAGGAAATTCAACACTGTTGTTGCTCTTCCCTGGAGTGATCAACTAACAAAAATCCTTCCAAGAGCAAGGCGTGTAATTTACCAGTTGGTCACAAAGAACCCCAGGGTAACATCTAAGGAACTACAGTCCTCTCGCATTGGTTAATGTCAGTGTTCATGAGTCTACTATCGGGCAAAGACTGAACAACAATGGTGTGCATAGCAGGATTGCAAGGAGAAAGCCAGTACTCTCCAAGAGCACATGGATGAGTTTTAACATTTGCTGACTACCACGTGGATAAGCTAGAAGGCTAGTGGGAGAATGTTCTGTGGATGGTTAAGTCCAAAATAGAACTTTTTGGCTTAAATGAGAAGTGCTATGTTTGGCGAAAAGCCAACACCGCATTCCATCTTAAGAATCTCATTCCATCTGTGAAACAAGGTGGTGGCATTGTCATGGTTTGGACCTGCTTTGTTGCCTCGAGACCAGACAGTTTGCCATCATTGAGGAACTATGAATTCTGAATTGTACCAGCAAGTTCTACTGGAGAATGTCAGGGTATTGATCTGTAAACTGAAGCACAAGAGAAAGTGGGTTATGCAGCAAGACATGACCCTAAACTCACAAGTCAGTCTGCCATTCAATGGTTAAAGCAGAAGAAATTTCATGTTTTGGAATGGCCGAGTCAAAGTCCGACCTTAATCCTATAGAAATGTGTTGGAAGGATCTGATGCAAGGAAGCCCACCAACATCCCAGAGTTGAAACAGTTTTGTGAGGAGGAATGGCCTAAAATTCCTCCAAGCTGATGTGCAGAACTTATTCAACAGTTACCAGAAATGTTTGGTTGAAATTATTACTGACAAGGGGTTCGCACCAGTTACTGAAAGCAAAGGTTCACATACTTTTTCCAACAAGTACATGTAATATTGGATTGTCTCAATAAATAAATGGAAAAGTATAATGTTTTAGGGCATTTGAAGATCCAACTCCATTTTAGATCATATTTGTGCAGAAATAGAGAAAATTCTAAAGGGTACACAACCATTCTAGCACCGCTGAGTGTCTGATCTGTTTGTCCCTGTAGTTTTCTGACCTTAGTAGCCACTCAGTTGAATTTAACGTATTCAGGCTGATTTCAATAGTTTGAAGAAAATACTTAATTCCTTGAATTAACTAATAGCAAAATAATAGGAAAATATAGAAAAAAAAACACTTACCTACACTTAAATTCTCAGTTAAGTTGTTTACCTAATTCAGATTATCTGGGCCGTACCCATCCCCTTCTCATTATAGCACTGATTGCAGGAGCAAAGTGGGAGGTCAAATGCACTGGACCTCCAGCTTCCTTCTGATTTTTCTTTATGGTGTGCAGGCACAAAATCTAGGGTAATCTTAACCAAAGAACTACAGTTAGCTAAAAGCTCTGTAGAGAAGTTCAACATGACCCCACCCAAGATATTAGTAGAATGAATTCCTCCAGTGTAAATGAGAGGGTGCCTTTGCCTTATACTTGGAATGTGTTTATGATGTTGAAAATGTCTCATTGGCACTGATTCACAAAGCTGTGGTAACCTGGCAGAGCAGCACAAGGTAAAATCTACATTGGAATCTTATTGAAATACCTCCTCCTGATAACTCTTCTACAGAGCAGATGGCCTGTTCACTTCATGGGAAGCTGAAGTGTAACTTCCAGCAACACACACAAAATGCTGGAGGAATTCAGCAGGCCAGGCAGCAGCTATGGGAAAGAGTATAGTTGAAATGTTGGGCCAAGATCCTTCAAGATTGGAGATAAAAAGTTGAGTCTGAGTTAAAAGGTGGGAGGAGAGGAGGAAGAAATACAAGTTGATAGGCGAAACCCGGAGGCGGGAGGTGAAGTTAAGAGCTGGAAAATTAATTGGTGAGATACAGGGATGGAAAGGGGGGAATCTGCTAAGAGAGGACAGAAGACCATGGAAGGAAGAAAAGGGGGAGGAGCACTGGGAGAGGTGATGAGCAGGTAAGGAGATAGGGTGAGAGAGGGAAAAGGGAATGCAGAAGTGAGCGACGTTATCAGAGGCTCGAGAAATTCCATCAGGTTGGAGGTTACTCAGATGGAATATAAGGTTTGTTCCTCAAACCTGAGTGTAGCCCTTTGCAACAGTAGAGGAGGCTGTGAACTGACATGTTGGAATGGGAATGGGGAGGGGAATTAAAATGGGTAGTCACTAGGAGATCTTGCTTTTTCTGGCAGACGGAGTGTAGGTGCTCGGAGAAGAGGTCTCCCAATCTATGTCAGGTCTCACTGATGCATAGGAGGTCACACTGTTAGCACCCATTACTATAGATGACCCCAACAGAATTAGTGGTATTGAGGGAGGAAGTGTAGGGGCAGGTGTAGCATTTGTTATGTTTGCAAGGGTAAGTACCAAGAGGGAGATCAGTGGGGAGGGACAAATGAACAAGGGAGTCGCTTAAGGAGTGATGCCTGCGGAAAGCAGAAAGTGGGGTGGAGGGAAATATGTCCTTGGAGGTGGGATCCTTTTGGAGATGGTGGAAATTACAGAAAATTATGTGCTGGATGTGGAGGCTGGTGGGGTGGTAGCTGAGGACAAGAGGAACCCTATCATTGGTGCGGTGGTGGGAGGATGGCATGAGGGCAGCGTTGATGCTGAAGGAAGGGAAGCCCATTTCTCTGAAGAAGGAGGACATGTCCTTTGTACTGGAATAAAAAGCCTCATCCTGAGGGTGGATGTGGTGGAGACAGAGGAATTGAGAGAAGGGGATGACATTTTTATAAGTAACAGGGTGGGAAGAGCACTGGGGTTCAGGTAGCTGTGACAGTCAGTGGGTTTATAATAGACACCAGCAGATAACCTGTCTCCAGAGATAGAGACAGTTCAAGAAAAGGGTGGGAGGTGTCAGAAATGGACTAGCATTTTGTGTGTTGCTTGGATTTCCAGCATCTGCAGACTTTCTCTTGCTTGTCAAGTGTAACTTCATTGTCTGGTCCTCTGATTTTAATTCTGAATTAATACAAACATTGTATGGTCAAATATTACTGGTTGTAACTGTCAAAGCAGGGATTATGTTATTACATGGGACCTAATGGTGTAATAACCCACAATCATGTTCAGTGGCAGAATCATATAAATCTAAAATGCAATCATTGATAAAGTTGATTTTGTAAGCCCAAATTAACATATTAAATACATGAGACTCACTAAAGCCTTAAGAAACCAGTCTGACTTGTATATGCTTCCAGACCCATGAAATTTTGCTAGACTCAACTCCTTTCTAGAAAAGTCTAGCAAATCACTAACTGGCATACACACATCACATGACATGTCATAGTTCTCAAGATGATGTGAACTAAATTCTTGTCTAGCTAGGGATGTTGATGTCTGTGAATGAATGGGAGCTAAGAAAAACATTTGTGATGGTCCCTAATACGCTTTTAGATTTGTAGAAACATTGAAAACCTACAGCACAGTACGACAAAGCTGTGCCAAACATGTCCTTACCTTACAAATTACCTAGGGTCACCCATAGCCCTCTATTTTTCTGAGCTCCACGTACCTGTCCAGGAGTCTCTAAAAAGACCCTATCATATCCGCCTCCACGACTGTCACTGGCAGCCCATTCCACGCAGTCACTACTCTCTTTGTAAAAAAAAAACAACAACAACAACAACAACTTACTCCTGACATCTCCTCTACCTATTTCCAAGCACTTGAAAGCTGTGCCCTCTTGTGCTAGCCGTTTCAGCCTTGGGGAAAAGGCCTCTGATTATCCACACAATCAATACCTCTCATCATCTTATCCATCTCTATCAGGTCACCTCTCATCCTCCTTCACTCCAAAGGAAAAAGGCTTTCACTCAACCTATTCTCATAAGACAAGCTCCTCAGTCCAGGCAAAATCCTTGTAGATCTCCTCTGCACCCTTTCTGTGGTTTCCACATCCTTCCTGTAGTGAGGCGACCAGAACTGAGCACAGTACTCCAAGTGGGGTCTGACTAGGGTCCTATATAGCTACATTACCTCTCGGCTCTTAAACTCAAACCCACGATTGATGAAGGCCAGTGCACAGTATGCCTTCTTAATCACAGAGTCAACCTGCACGGTAGCTATGCATACTATGCACAATGTCCTATGGATTCAGACCCCAAGATCCCTCTGATCCTCCACACTGCCAAGAGTCTTACCATTAATACTATATTCTGCCATTGTATTTGACCTAGCAAAATGAACCATCTCGCACTAAACTGGGTTGAACTCCATCTGCCACTTCTCAGCTCAGTTTTGCATCCTATCAATGTCCCACTGTAACATTTAACATTTAAGAAAAATTCGGACAGGTACATGGATGAGAGGAGTATGGAGGGATATGGTCCAGGTGCGGGTCAGTGGGACTAAGTAGAAAAATGGATCGGCACAGCCAAGAAGGGCCAAAAGGCCTGTTTGTGTGCTGTAATGTTCTGTGGTTCTATGGTAATCTCTGACAGCCCTCCACACTATCCACAACACCTCCAACCTTTGTGTCATCAGCAAATTTACTAATCCATCCCTCGACTTCCTCATCCAGGTCACTTACCGATTCCCAAATCCCCTCCCCTTGCATGAAACAAACAGTAGCTAGAAGGAACCGTCAAAAACACAGAATTTAAAAACTATAAGACTTGGGGGTGGGGGGGATCATTGGGAGTCCAAAGTCCTAATCCATAAATGCAGAAAACCTTAGTAACATCCTTCAACATCATTGAAAGAGAGACCCAGAGGCATACCCTCTGGGCACATTGGTCTTGATTTAACTTTAAAATCTTACTTGCACCATGTGTTCTTACTCATGTCATTCCTTTTGCACCTGTCTTAGTTTTCTTGATACTATGCTTATATTTGCATCCTGAACCTTTCCCTTTGCTTTCAGTTCTCTCTTCTTTAAAATGTATCTAAAGGCCCAGTTCTTAGACTGACTATAATTCTTCTTTCTTCATCATTTCCAGCCCACAATAACCTGATGAACTCTGTTAGATTTATGTTAGAATTCCTATTATCAATACAAATTGATGCTGTTTCTGTTATATTCTTCGGTACAATGATAACAGTTGATATCCTTAGTTCCATAGCATATGATCTGAATGATCTATAATTTGACCAATATTTTTTTCTCCTCCACCACATCAACCACCACCGACCTCCAATATCAAAGTTATTAAGTGATGAGCCTAATTATTGCAAATTATAATTCTCCAGTGAAAGAATTTTAAAATTAGAGATATTGTCAATATGATTAAAAGCTATAGAAAGGAAACTCAAAATGTTGGAGGAACTCAGCAAGTTGGGCAGCATTTATGGAGGGGAATAAGTTGATATTTTGGCCGAGACCCTTCATCCTCGACCTGAAATGTCAACTATTTATTCCCTTCCATAGAGGCTGTGTGACTTTTGTGTGTGTTGCTCAAGATTTCCAGCATCTGCAGAATCACTTGCATGTCCAGACAGGAAAACAGTTCTCAGTTTGTTTTCATGGGCAGCTAGATCCTTGCAGCCATATGTCAGGAGAGGCTCATCTTTTTAATGGGACCAGTAAGCTGCAGAGCATTACCCGGTTATGATTTTTTTTTAACCTGTAAAATAGAAAATATACCTCACATTCATCGGTCAAGCAGCCAATTCTGAGGAAGCTCTTGGACCTAGGGCTGGCTTCATGCCTGTGGTGTTATGAGCATTTAAAATATGCTGCCAGTTCTATCCCACCGAAGACTCTGCATTTAGCAAGAAAAAAGCGAACATTTTCAATCTGTGGTCCCTCGTCTGCAGACGAATGATAACAGATGGAATGTCATCTGTCCTCTCCTGAAGGCTATGATTCATCATGCCACACTGCTCAAGAGGTGCTAGCAGCTCCTGAGCACCTTGCCAACTTGGCTGTGTTTATATTACCTTAAAAAATTAGTTACCTTTGGCCTATAGCAGCGATGCATATTGCGTCTTGCTGCAATACAATTCATATTCGGTAAGTTTAAGTATGATTGAAATATAATTAACTCATTATTTTGACTAGATCTAATCAGATGCAATTTGACTAAAAGATTTGAAGAAATAAATGTCATTGCTCTTTTTTTATCCCAAGAAAAATGTGACCTTTATTGTTTTTTTTCTGTTGTTTCCTTCCCGTCTAACCTTGCCTCATGTATAAGCCTCATGTTGATTGTGACACAGTGTAGCACAGCCAGTAAAATTATGAACATATCTCCCAAAAATGTTCTTTCAAAACACTAGATCCTTAGTGATGGACATTTTGGTCCATTTCTCCATAGGATTGTCTCAGTTGTCTTTCACTAATTGTGTCAAAAATAAGTAAACTGTCAAGAGACGTATGTTCTACACCTCAGCATAGTAAACTATAGTGCATCCTGAAACATTTAAATTAAAATAACCTTTGGAATTAACACCTATATTGTTTCTGACTAGTTTATAAGTCCTCAAACTATTCACAAGTATAAAGAAAGCAATAGCAGCTTTAGATTAAACTAGCACTCCTTACCAATATGCAGAGTTAGGACTCTCCAACCTTGTCTTTGCCAGATTCAAGAGTTTAACTGACAGGAGAATGTATTCTGGCTTTTTACTGTGAATTCTTGTCATTTTGAAAAGCAATAAGTACATGAAAAGTTGCCACATTAAAGCAAAATCCTTGCTGCTTAAAGAGGATCTCCCAAGTCAACAGCTCATTTTGGAGAAGCAAGTGGCTGGCAATGTAGCATAGATGCTGGAAATCATAAACACACATGGAGGTATCACAGCTTGTAAACACTTACTGTAGCCATGGATTGAGGGTCTCTCAGAGCCTGTTTCTCCAAATTTACAGGGCACATTTTCCCCCACATGAATGATTATTGCCCTCTAAATAGTGCTTATCTGATTCCCATGAGCCATTATCTTCTGTCCTTTGCAAATAATATGTAAGGAATTTTGAGATCAAAATAATCTTAATGATAGCAAGAAACATGGTTTGATGAAAAATGATGCATTTGATGATTTTCTCAACTCCCTAGTCGCAATTCGTCCACTTTTCCAAGACGCTATACAATCTGTTCCATGGTGATCCCAACGAGGAAACACTCTACCGAGCTATAACTACCGTCACCAGCCTCTTGCTTCGAATGGAAGAAGTGGGACGAATGTTGAACAGTCCAAACTCCCCCATCCACAGTGCATCAGTTGCAAGTCAAGACTGCGGAATCAGCAGCGATGTCCAAGAGACCCAGACAGTGCACAAAGACAAAGAAGCAGACCAGGAATCTACCACTGACATTGGTTGGAGCTTTGCCTTTGAACAGATACTGGCATCGCTGTTGAATGAACCAGTTCTGGTTACGTTTTTTGAAAAACATTTTGACGTAAAGGTAAAAATAGAACAAACTAAATCTCTTCAACTAAAGGCTAAATATCAGCCAACAACCGATGAGTGAGATTGTGGTGTGATTCCCATATGCAATATTCCATTCTGCATTGATGCAAGAAGCTCTGAATCTTTGCATTGGTGGACAATAGGTAAATGCCTCAGCCATTTCGCAAGATGTTTCTCTACGGCCTTGCCACAGGTTTTACCCTGCTAATTAATGCCTCTGTTAAAATAGCATGGAAATTTGCACAAATGAAATTATTAATTATTCTCATAACTGACAGTGATGTCTAGGCTGCAGTTTTACTTTGGAGCGTAGGAGATCAGTTTAATAGATTTTGTACAAGCACCAAACTACCGACCCATTGTTGACACTGAATGAGTTGGTTTGCTCCCCCCCGGGCTGAGAGATCTTATATGAAATGAGATGCTGAAACATATTGTAAGACAAACTGACTTAAAGAAATTTGGTCATGAAATCCATTATTCAGCTCATTTTTGTAGCAGAATTTTTTTTGTTCTGTGCTTGTTCACCTCAGTTTTGTTCTGAGCTCTCCTTTCAGCCTGTAGAGGGTGCCCACATAATATTTCTCCCATTGGTTAGAGAATAAGATTTAAAAAATGTGCTGCCCATTTATAATTTAAGCAGTCACTGTACTGAAGGCAAATGCATTTGATTTATACTCGTGTTTGTTTTTTAATATATAAAAGAACTATTTGTAGCTCTACAAATTGTTAGAAAAGGGAATCTTTAAAAACAAATAGTCCTGTATTTTTGAAGTATGTTGCACACTTGTACAATTTCAAAAGTTTATCAATCTATATTAGCTTTCTTGCTTAAAAATGTTTTTGTATGAAACTATAATTATAGCATACAGTATATTTAGAGGACTGAGCTATTTAGTGATCTGATCATTCTGATATAGTAATTACAAAAATGTATAATTATGAAATTTATATGTGTCCTTACAGTTCAAATAGCAAGAAAAAAAACATTAATCACAAAAATATACTTTGGTTTACTTGCTCACATTCACTGAAGATGCATTGTCCTAATTGAAGTATAAAAGCATATTATATTCCATGCAAAAGTTATAGCACTATAAGTACACCATTAGCTGTTCAAAGTCAATGCTCTTAAATGTAAACTAAGCACTAAAATAATTCTGCAAATCTTAGTTTTTTAGGATCAAATGTAAAAAATAGATTTAAAGTTATAAATGCAACTTTTTGTGCCAATTATTGAGGCAGTTGCTTTATGTTGTATGTTTAATTTCTGTATTCAACTTATGATGAATCCTTGATTTTAAGTTCCTTAGTTTCACATTGTAACACAAGCTTACCTCACAGATATGTTAAAAATTAAATCTTTCGGTTTCCAATTTAGTGTTTTTTTTTTAAAGCCTGTGTTCTCTGTTCTCTGTTTCCAAATAAAATAAATCGACGGATTAACTTGGGAAATTCTATTATCTTTAGAAATGACTTTATAACAGAAGCAGAGAGGAGGAAGAGAAGGCCATTTGGCTCTTCAAGTCTGTCCTGACATTTAATAGGATCAAAGTTGACCAGTGAAATTCAGTAGCGAAAATTGAAGTGCTGGAGGAATTCAGAGCTCAGGCAGCACCTGTGGAGAGAAATGGACAATCAGATATTTGTGTTGAAGCCTTTCATCTGGACCCTTCATTGGCCAGATAGCTTGTTAACCTGCGCATTTTTCATATGTTGGAAGAAACACAGGGAGAATATGCAAACTCGACACATATCTGGGTTTAGAAGTTGTGATTCAACCAAGGTTGCTGAAGTTGTTAAGAAGCCGTTTTACCAACTGCTCCACGAGGGTGGGCCACGGCCACAGGATGTTCCTGCACTACTTCCACTTTCTCTGGTGACAGAATCATGTTTATTATCGCTGTCTTCTATGACATGAAATTTGTTGTTTTGTTTTAGCAGTACAGTGCAAAGACATACAATTACTATAAATTATAAAGTAAATGTATACTGCGAAAAGGGAAGAATAATGAGGTAGTGTCCATGGGTTCACGAACCATTCAGATGCCTCATAGTAGAGGGGAAGGAATGTTTCTGAGTCATTGAGAGAGGTCTTCGGGCTCCTGTACCACCTCCCTGCTGTTAGAAATTAGAAGAGGCCATGTCCTGCCGGATAGTGAGAGTCTTTAGTGATGCACTCATTCCCTCCCTATGTGAGCTGTTATTCTATTGTGTGACCATGAGCTTAATAGGGCTACCTGTGTGGTTATTCCTGGATTAATCCATCGGCATGTCTAGCTCCCCAAAGTAGTTAATTGTGAGCTGTGATTGGATATGTGTGCATACATCATTTCCAAGTACAATGGAAAGGTTTATGATGTCTCCTAGTGTAGGAGAAGCCCATGGATCTGTGCTCTTCTGCCGCCACTAACCATTTTGTTATTTTTAGCAATGTTATGTCCTACTAAATAAACTAGGACCTTACTCCGAAAACTCTCAATCATTAAAGGGTCATTTATACCCTCTGGGGCTATTTCCTTGCTGTTTTTAAACTCTCTGCGCCTCTTCACTTGCTTTAGGTATATGTAAATTTTTGAAAAGTCATCAAAGAGTGTAAATCGAATGTAGAACGTAATAAAGTACAGTCCCTTCGGCCCACAATGTTGTGCTGACCATGTGGTCAGATATACCAACTGAGGCAAAGTTCTTGACAGTTGGCTCTCAAACCAATAATGTGTCTGACACAGACAGTGATTAGCTGACTAATGACTGCCTCAGCTTTTAAATGTAGTTAAGTACAGCACAGTACAGTACAGGCCTTTCAGCCCACAATGTTTTGCTGCTCTTTTAACCTACTCTAAGATCAATTTAACCCTTCCATGAAACATTGCCCTCTTTTTTCTGCTGTTGTATATATTGATGTACAACTCCCATGTGGACAGCATTACAAGAATCTCATTCTAGGTCACTGTATCAATTAAACCCCTCCTGAAGTGATGAAAATTTATTCTTCAGCATAACCAATATCAGTAAATGCCAACGTGGGTGGTGAAGCAACAGGGAGGAATACCAAGCTGGGTAAGTCCATTAAAATTGCTTATCTATGTGTATCTAAGCCATTTCTCAGTGCCCCTGCTAATGTGTTTTACTATCACTGTTCAGTTTTGCTTTTTGATGATCAGAATCCATTTATTCAGCAAAATTGGAAGTCTGGAGTATGAGGAGAGGATATTTCTATAGGGGCAGAGTCTAAGATCAGAGGGCAGAGCCTCAGAATAGAGGAACATCTTTTTAGAACAGAGGTGCAGATTGTCTTAGAGGGTAGTGAATCTGTGGAATTCAGTGCTACAGATGGCAGTGGAGGCCAAGTATTGTGTATATTTAAAGCGGAGGTTGATAGGTTCTTGATTAGAAAGATCATCAATGATTATGGGGAGAAGACAGGAGAATAGGGTTCAGAGGGATGATTAATCAGCCATGATGGAATGGTGGAAACAGACTCAGTGAGCCAATGCCTTATGGACAGCCAGAGACTTTTTCCCAGGTGGAAATAGTTAATACAAGGGGCATAACTTTAAGGCAATTGGAGGAAAATATAGGTAGATACCTGAGTTAGACTTTTTACGCATTTTTCTCCTATGTCTTAGGTCTTAGAGTAAATGTGCTAACAATTTTATTAAGTGGTCGCTTAAAAATCTGGCAAATAAAATCGTGTGTGAAACCCTTCAACTATTCCTCTGGAGATGTTCTGAGACATAGAAGCAGAATTAGACCATTCAGCCCATTGTCTGCTCCACCATTTCATCAGGGCTGATCCATTTCCCTCTCAACCCCATCTACTTGCCTTCTCCCCGTAAGCTTTCGCGACCTGGCAAATCAAGAAACTCAACCTCTGCCTTAACACAACCAATGACCTGACTCCACAGTCACTTGTGGCAACGAATTCCACAGATTCATCACCTTCGGCTAAAGAAATTCCTCCTCATCTCCATTCCAAATGGACGTCTCTGTTATGAGGCTTTGACTTCTGGTTCCAGGCTCCTCCACTATAGGAAGCATCCACTCTATCGAGGCCATCCAATATTTGATAGATTTCAGTGAGATCCCCCTCTCATTCTTCTAAATTCCTGTGAGTATAGGCCCAGAGCCATCAAACTCTCCTCATGTGATAACCCATTAATTCCTGGAATCATTCTCATGAACCTCCTCTCAACCCAATGCAACGTCAGCACAAATTTTCGTAGATTTGGAGTCCAAAACCACTCACAACACTCCAAGTGAGTCCTCCCTTGTGCCTTATAAAGACTCAGCATTACCTACTTGTTCTTATATTCCAGTCCTCTTGAAACAAACACTAACATTGCATTTCCCTTCCTCACCACTGACTCAAACAGCAAATTAACCTTTAGGGAATGCTGCACAAGGGCTTGCAAAACCCTTTGTATCTCAGATTTTTAATTTTTCTCCTTTTAGAAAATAGTCTATGCTTCTACTTCTTACACCAAAGTGCATGACCATACATTTCCTAACACTGTATTCCATCTGCCACTGCTTTGCTCATTCTCCTAATCTGTCTACGTACTTCTGCAGCATAGCTGCCTCCTCAACGTTACCTGACCCTTGCTAACTTGTTGGCCACAAAGCCATCAATTCTGTCTTCCAAATTACTGACGTACAATGTAAAAAGAAGTCGTCCCCACACTGACCCCTGCAGAACCACTAGTCTCAAGTAGCCAATAAGAAAAGTCTCCCTTATTCCCACTTGTTGTCTCCTGCCAATCAACCAATGCTCTATTCATACTAGTATCTTTCCTGTAATACCATGGTCTCTTACCTTGCTAAGCAGCCTTATGTGCAGCACTTGTCAAAGACATTCCGAAAACCCAAGTATACAACATCCACTAATTCTCCCAGTGATCTCCCAGTGGCCACATATTCTAATTCCACGTCCCATTCCCATTCTGATATGTCTATCCATGGCCTCCTCTACTGTCAAAATGAATCCAAACTCAGGTTGGAGGAACAACACCTTATATACCGACTGGGTAGCCTCCAACCAGATGGCATGATCATTGACTTCTCTCATTTCCGTTAATGCCCCTCCTCCCCTTCTTACCCCATCCCTGACATATTCAGTTGTTTTTTTTCTCTCTCTCTGCCCATCACTCTACCTGTTCTCCATCTCCCTCTGGTGCTTCCTCCCCCCCCCCCCACCCCTTCTTTCTCCCGAGGCCTCCCGTCCCATGATCCTTTCCAGCTCCATCACTTTTGCCAATCACCTTTCCAGCTCTTAGCTTCATCCCACCCCCTCTGGTCTTCTCCTATCATTTCATATTTCCCCCTCCCCCCACTACTTTCAAATCTCTTAGTATCCCTCCTTTTGGTTAGTCCTGATGAAGGGTCTCGGCCCGAAACATCGACAGTGCTTCTCCTTATAGATGCTGCCTGGCCTGCTGTGTTCCACCAGCATTTTGTGTGTGTTGTTTGAATTTCCAGCATCTGCAGATTTCCTCGTCTATTGTCTCCATTGTCTATCCTGCTTGTGATGTCCTCAAAGAATTCCAACAGATTTTCCTTAAAGAAGCCATGCTGACTTTGTTGTGGTCAGATAACTGGCCTATAATTTCTGTTCTTCTGCATCCCTCCGTTGAAGAGTGGAGTGACATTTACAATTTTTCAGTCATCCAGAACTGTAATGTGTGGATCTACTACTTTTAGAGCAATGACCCTGCCCCCCCTTAGCACTATGTACTAATCTGTTGTCTGCAAGCGCACTGTTGTCTATGCATGTGCATCATTCTCTCTCTCGCAGTAATGTGAATGCACCAGTTAAAGGTGTCACCCACCTGCATGCTTTTATTTTAATGGTTATGTAGTTGTGCAGAGACAGAAATTGGCGATGCTTACGACCCTGAATGCCAGAAAATATCATGAACTGCACCGACAGTTATGGGAAGAAATAGTGAGAGTTAAACAGCATGAGAAAGTTGTTACAGATGCAAACAGAAGCGTGAATACAGCATAGCACTCGGTGAAAGACGTGGCAATGGCTTCAGTCAAATAGGTTGATGAATTTGATAGCAGTAATGAAGGCTGGGAGTCATATAGCAAGAGGGTGGAACTTTATTGAAATGTGAAAACACGGAGAAGCTAAAGAAAGCCCCTACGCTTCTTAGTTCAATCTGTGGAAAGAACATAAAGTCTCTTATGCAGCTTCATAAACCCTGCAAAGGCAGCAACCAAGCTGTTCAATAAAATTGTTACAATTTTACAAAATCACTTGAGTCCTAAACTGCTGGTAATAGCTGAGAGATTTAGATCTTACAAAAGGAACCAGTCAAAGGATGAAAGCATTTCTGAATATATTGCAGTGCTGTGCCTTTAGAGACGGACTTTCTGATGCATTATGCATTAAGGGACAGTCTTCTATATGGCATGGATAGTGAAAACACTCAAAATAAGCTAGTATTTGAAAGAGACATAACCTTAGAATGGGCATTGACCATTGCAAGATCTTTAATGACTCCAGCGAAGGATGCCGGAGAACTAAAAGGAGGTTAGTATGTGAAATGCACAAAGTATCCCTGAATGGTGCAAAAAGTCAAAGGTGTTATTGATGCAGCAAATCTTCCCATGATGCAAATGACTGTTGGTTGAAAGAAAAGGTCTGCAGACAATGTCACGTAGAGAGAATGTGCAAGGCAGACAAAAATTCAACGGAGTGAAGAGTCTCAAACACAAAATTAAACAAATGCATAAAGTTACCAAATGTAAGACAGGATCAGACAACATAGTCTGACAAAGGTGAACAGTCATGCCTTGAACTGTATTGTATAACTGAAGCAGATCACATAATCAATCACCTGGATCACAATTGATGTACAAACAAGCTTGATGAACTCAGCAGGTTGGGCAACATCTGGTGAAATGAGCAGTCAATGTTTTGGGGCGAGACCCTTTGTCAGGCCTCATTTGACTGCTCATTTCAACAGATGCTGCCCGACCTGCTGAGTTCATCCAGGTTGTTTGTACGTGTTTATTTGACTACAACATCTACAGTGTACTTTGTGTTCACAATTGATGTGTCTGGTGTAAAACTGAAAATGGAGCTGGATACAGGATCAGCTTTGTCTGTAATTCTAGAGGCTGACTACAACAGACTGTTTTCGAGGATACCATTAGAGAAGACCTCAATGATGTTAAAGATTTAAACAGATGAAAATGTGTTTCCTAAAGGCAAACTGAAAGTAAATATGATGTATGAAGGCCAAACTCAACAGTTAGAGCCTTGTGTATTGAAAAGTGGAGGGCCAGCACTTTTCAGACATGGATGGTTCAGAAAAATCCAACTAGACAAGGCACTCACTTGAAGCCCTCAGTATGACATCAATAGGCAACAACAGCCCCAATGGTAGCACTAATCAGAGACTAGCACAGCTGCTTGATACTAATGAGAAAATGTTTGAGAAGGGGATTGGAAAACTCAAAGGCATGAAGATCAAAATTGAACTGGATGAAACAGCAACACCAAGATTCCATAAATCATGTCCAGTGCCTTGTGCACTACATCCTAAAGTGGATCCTGAACTTCAAATCTTGGACATGTCTGGAATGGCCACACCCATTGTCCCGGTGATCAAGAAAGGGAAGGCTGGAGTCGTTCTCATACGTGGGGATTTCAAGGTGAGCATCATTCCAGTGCTGGGTACTGTGCAATATCCCCTTCCATGAATAGAAGACATTTTTGCATCTTTGGCAGACGTCTGCTCACCCATTATGGCACACCCCTGCCCATCACATTGGTGTGCAATGTATTGGAGCTGTTTTGTTACACATTATGAAAGATAGATCTGAACCCCAGATTGCTTCAAGATCACTGACAGGCGCAGAATGCAACTACACACAGATCGACCGAGAGACCCTTTGTCTAGTATGGGGAATAAAAAAGTTCCACCACTACCTCCACGGACAAAAATTTATGCTAGTGACAGATCACCAACCCCTTGTATCCATTTTCAATCTCAGGAAGGGAATTCCAGTTATGACTGCTACCTGGTTACAACATTGGGCACTATTCCAAGGAGCCCACTCTTATGACATGGAGTTCAAGGACACCAAACAACACAGCAACACTGATGGCCTGTCACGTCTTCCACTAATGTCAACCTGAGAAGAAAAGTCTTCATACTGACCCAGCAGAAATGTTCCACATCACATTGGTGGACCAGCTACTGATAACCAATTCCAAAATACAAAGGGAATCGAGGAATGACCCGACATTGTCAAAAATCTATGAAATCACCGTGCAAGGATGGCCAGCTCATGGTAACCCCGTGTTTCCAGAGTTCTCAGAAAGATGAAAACAACTGTTGGTATGTCAAAGAATGCTGATGTGTGGATCTTGCGTTATGGTTCCTTCTAAACTGTGCACCAGGGTGTTAGAAAATCTGCATGAAGGACACCTGGGTACAGTCAAAATGAAGAGTCTCCCCCAAAGCTACGTGTGGTGGCCGGGTATAGATAAGCAGGTTAAAGACTTGGCCAAAAGCTGTTTGGATTGCTAAACAGTTCAAAATGCACCCCACAGGCACCGTTACACCTGTGCAAGTGGCCGTCATCACCATGACAAAGCATATGTACTGACTTTGCTGGGCCATTCAATAGACAATAGACAATAGGTGCAGAAGTAGACCATTTGGCCCTTAAAGCCTGCACCGCCATTCTGAGATCATGGCTGATCATCTACTATCAATACCCGGTTCCTGCCTTGTCCCCATATCCCTTGATTCCCCTATCCATAAGATACCTATCTAGTTCCTTCTTGAAAGCATCCAGAGAATTGGCCTCCACTGCCTTCCGAGGCAATGCATTCCAGACCCCCACAACTCTCTGGGAGAATAAGTTTTTCCATAACTCCGTCCTAAATGACCTACCCCTTATTCTCAAACCATGCCCTCTGGTACTGGACCCAGCATCTGGAACATATTTCCTGCCTCTATCTTGTCCAATCCCTTAATAATCTTATATGTTGCAATCAGATCCCCTCTCATTCTCCTTAATTCCAGTGTGTACAAGCCCAGTCTCTCTAACCTCTCTGCGTAAGACAGTCCGGACATCCCAGGAATTAACCTCGTGAATCTACGCTGCACTTCCTCTATAGCCAGGATGTCTTTCCTTAACCCTGGAGACCAAAACTGTACACAATACTCCAGGTGTGGTCTCGCCAGGGCCCTGTACAAATGCAAAAGGATTTCCTTGCTCTTGTACTCAATTCCCTTTGTAATAAAGGCCAAATTTCCATTAGCCTTCTTCACTGCCTGCTGCACTTGCTCATTTACCTTCAGTGACTGATGAACAAGTACTCCTAGATCTCTTTGTATTCTCCCTTACCTAACTCTACACCATGGCCTCCATGTTCCTGATTGCAGTGGATGCTCATTCGAAGTTGCCAGAGGTTATACCGATGAAGTCAACCACCTCAGCAAAGACTGTCTCCACTCTGAGGACCACCTTCATCAGAAACAGTTTACTACAAGAACAAATTCAGTGACAACGATCCACAATACATGTCAGAAGAATTACGGCTGTTCATGAAGAAAAATGGCATCAGACATTTCAAGTCAGCGGCTCAGCAATGAATGGGTTAGCTGAAAGGTTTATCCAAACCTTCAAGAAGTCCATTAAAGTGATGGAGAAGGAGGACATTTCTCTACAACACAAGGTGGCCAACTTCCTTTTTGCATATCAGAATTCTGTTGATGCGACGACTGAACATAGAACTGCAATGCTGTTCATGAACAGCGATCTGAGATCTCGCATAGACCTCCTGACACCAGATCTACAGAGGGAAGTTCTGAATAAACAGTTCAATAAGTTGCAAAGTGAAACAACAAGGAGCTTTGAGATTGGACAGAAAGTCTTAGCGCATGAGTACTGAGAAGACAAGTGGATACCCGTTAGGATAGCTACAAGAACCGGACCACTGATATATACAGTGGATGTTGGAGATCAGGTATTGGACCAGATACTGGATGCTCAACCGAAGAACACACCTCTGAATCGATTGCATTCAATAAGGAGGACACATTACAGTTACTGGACTTGTGTCTCAGTGATGATCATGTCACTGGCAGCAACGTGACACTGGAATCCGAGAATGTTGTCTTGAACAAGGCACCTGCTAAGCCTGATGCCACGCCACAGGTCCAGAGGTGCAAAAAGAACGTTATCATTGACAAGCTACCTGCCAAGCCTGATGCCACTCCAGAGGTACTATCCTGAAAGAAATATGTGGTTGTGCGCAGTCACAACAGGAACCATGCCAGAATCTATTCATTCTTGAAAGATCATTACTAATGCCTCCACAATCTCTTTTAGAACCCTGGGGTGTAGTCCATTAGGACCAGTGACTTGTCTACCTTCAGAACTTTCTTCCTAAGCACCTTCTCCCTAGTAATAGCAATTGTAGTCACTTCTGCCCTGACACTTTTGAACTTCCGGCATACTGCTAGTTTCTTCTACAGTGAAGACTGATGTAAAATATTTAATCAGTTTATCCACCATTTCCTTGTTCCCCTATTACTTGCTCTCCAGCTTTATTTACCAGTGGATTGATATCAACCCTCGCCTCTCTTTTACTCTTTATATATCTGAAAAAATAATGTTTGCTATCCTCTTTGATATTATTGGCTAGTTTACATTCATATTTCATAACTTCCCTCCTTATAGCTCTTTTAGTTGCCTTCTGTTGGCTTTTAAAGCTTCCCAATTCTCTAACCCCACTAATTTTTTCTCTTTTATATGCCCTCTCTTTTGCTTTAACGATGGTTTGACTTAACTTGTCAGGTATAGTTGCTTCATCCTGCCTTTAAAATACTTCTATTTTAGAATATATCTATCCTGTATCTTCAGAATTGCTCCCAGAAACTCCAGGCATTGCTGCTCTGCCATCATCCCTGCTAGTGTCTCCTTCCGATGAACATTGGCCAGCTCCTCTCTCATGCTTGTGTAAATCCCCTCACTCCACTCTAATATTGATATATTTGACTTCAGCTTTTCCTCTCAAATTGCAGGGTGAATTATATCATATTGTGATCATTGTCTCCTAAGGGTTCTTTTATCTTAAGCTCCCTAATCAAATCTGGTTTATTACACACCACCTAAACCAGATTAGCTGAGCTTCTAGTAGGCGCAATCACAAACTGTTGTAAAAAAAAACCACCTTGTAGGCATTCTACAAATTCTCTCTCTTGGGATCCAGCACAAACCTGATTTTCCCAATCTACCTGCATATTGAAATACCCCATGACTATTGTAACATTGCTGTTTTGATATGCATTTTCTATCTTCCATTGTAATATGTAGCCCACATCCTGGCTACTGTTAGGAGGTGTGAAAACTGTATAACTCCCATCAGGGTCTTTTCTCGCTGTTACCTTCAGGTAGGAGGTACAAAAGCCTGAAGGCACACACTCAGTGATTGCATGATTTTTAAACTATTCAATACACATATATTGTAATTGATTGATTTATTTTTTATTCTATATTATGTATTGCATTGAACTGCTGCTAAGTTTCATGATGCCAGTCGGTGATAATAAACCTGATTCTGATTTTTACCCTTGCAGTTTCTTAACTCTATCCACAAGGATTCTACATATTCCGGTCCTACACCACCTCTTTCCAAGGATTGATTTTGTTTTTTTTTTAACCAACAAAGCCACCTCTGTCTCCCTGCCTGTCCTGGGATGTTAAGCTCCCAACCATAATCTTCTTTTATTCACAACTCAGTGATACCCACAACATCATACCTGCCAATTTCTAACTGTGCTATAAGATCATCTACCTTATTCCTTACACTGTGTGTATTCAATTATAGCACCTTCATTCCAGTATTCATTGCCCTTTCCAAGTTTGTCCATTACACTGTAACTTATCCCACTGACTGCAATTTTGCCGTATCATCTGCATGTCCTTCCTGATGGTCATTGATAGATACACATAGTGTCTAGTGGTATAGTAACTGCCCCATCCTCTGCCCTATTACCCCAGTTTCCATCCCCCTGCCAAATTTGTTTAAGCCCTCCCCAACAGTTTTAGAAACCTGCCCACAGGAATATTGGTCCCCCTCGAATTCAGGTGTAGTTCATCCCTTATATACAGATCATACCTTCCCCAGAAGAGTTCCCAGTGATCCACTAATCTAATGCCCTTCCCCCAGCACCTTTTCCTTAACCACGCATTCACCTGCAAAATCATTCTGTTCTCACCCTTACTGGTAAACATCCCATTCGGAGATGACTACCTTTGAAGTCCTGCTTCTCAGTTTTCTACCCAGCTCCCTAAATTATCTCTCCAAGACTTCCTCCCTTTTCCTACCTATGCAATTGGTACCAATATGTACCAAGACTTCTGGTTGCTCACTCCTTTCGATTGCCATGGACCACATCCAAGATGTGCAAGACCCTGGCACCTGGGAGGCAACATGCTAGCTGGGTGTCTCTATCGCATCCACAGTATCTTGTGTCAGCTGTTCTAACTATGGAATTCCCTATCTCTACTGCAGCCATCTTCTCCCCACTTCTCTTCTGAGCCACAGCGCCAAAGTCATTCGCTATGGCTTTCCCAGTAGGTTGTTACCCCACAACAGTATCCAAATCGGTACGCTTAGTACTGAGGGGAATGGCCACAGGTGTACACTGCACTGGCTGCCCATTTCCTTTCCTTCTCCTCACAGATACCTCCCTCCTGCAACTTAGAGGTGACAACCTCCTCGTTGCTCCTATCTATCAACTCCTCAGTTTCCCGTATGAGCTAAAGGTCATCGAGCTGCCGTTCCAGTTCCTTAACATGTCCACTGAGGAGCTGCAGCCTGGTGCACCTCATGCAGATGTGGTCATCTGAGAGACTGATTGTCTCCCAGAATTCCCACATCTCACACAAAGAACACAACACAGCCGCTGAATCCATTATCACTGCTCTAACTTTGTACTAACAAAGAATGAAGAAACATATCAGATACTTATCTTGCCCAAGCCTGATGAGCCAAAGCCTCCCCACTCCAACAATGGCCACTCTGCTTGTCCCTGACTTATTTTATTTGAGCTTGCTAATGAATTGTGATTTGATTGGGCCTCCCCAACCTGTGAGTCACCTCCTCTCTCACTCCCAATTTGATTGGGCTGCATCGGTGTCAAAGAATGACACAAATGGTCATTTCTTCAACACACCAGCTATTATAGCTAATTAAATTGTCCCATTTTCCTGCCCTTTTCCTATGTACTCCATTGCTTTGAGTATGCGTGAGTTCCCAACCTGGCATCCACGTACCCCTTGCTTAATGATACTGGTCTATGCCATAAAAAAGGTTGGGAACTCCTGAATGGATCATTCTGATATATATTCCTTCCCCATCACCAGCCTCTGTATTTTCCAATTTAATAGGCTGGCTTACCAATGTAAACCAAGAACAAGTGCTCATACCCAACATTCAGCCAAGGGCATTGTTCAAAGCAAGCAACAGCCAACTCTTGATCTGCGGTAGGGCATGCCTTACGTCCTGCTTGCCTCTGGTTTGGAAGAGGTTCTTACCCCTTGTTATGATCTTGCACTTTTTTAAAGATGATGATTAGCTGTATTTGTCACACGTATCTAAACATGTAATGAAATGCATTATTTGAGTCGATGACCAACACATACTGAATATGTGCTGGGGGCAGCCCGCAAGAGTCACCATGTTTCCGACGCCAACATAGCATGTCCTCAATTTACTAACCCTTACTAACACATACATCCATGGAGTGTGGGAGGAAGCAAGAATACCTAGAGGAAACCCTTATGGTTACAGAGAGATTGTACAAACTCCTTACACAGAGCAGTGGAAGTTGAAAACTGATCACTGGTACAGTACAGCACTATGTTAGTTGCTATGCGACAGAGCCACCATAATTGTTTATCCATACTGAGGAGTGCAGTAGAACAGAGTGATCTGGGAATACAGATACAAAATTCCCTAAAAGTGGCGTCACAGGTAGATAGGGTAGTAAAGAGAGCTTTTGGTACATTGGCCTTTATAAATCAAAGCATTGAGTATAAGAGTTGGAATGTTATGGTGAGGTTATATAAGGCATTGGTGAGGCCGAATTTGGGGTATTGTGTGCAGTTTTGATCACCAAATTACAGGAAGGATATTAATAAGGTTGAAAGAGTGCAGAGAAGGTTTACAAGGATGTTGCCAGGACTTGAGAAACTGAATTACAGAGAAAGGTTGAATAGGTTAGGACTTTATTCCCTGGAGCGTAGAAGAATGAGAGGAGACTTGATAGAGGCATGTAAAATTATGATGGGTATAGATAGAGTGAATGCAAGCAGGCTTTTTCCACTGAGGCCAGGGGAGAAAAAAACCAGAGGACATGGGTTAAGGGTGAAGGGGGAAAAGTTTAAAGGGAACATGGGGGGGGGGGGGCTTCTTCACACAGAGTGGTGGGAGTGTAGAATGAGCTGCCAGATGAAATGGTAAATGCGGGCTCACTTTTAACAATTAAGAAAAACTTGGACAGGTATATGGATGAGAGGTGTATAGAGGAATATGGCCCAGGTGCAGGTCAGTGGGACTAGGCAGAAAAATGGTTTGGCACAGCCAAGAAGGGCCAAAAGGCCTGTTTCTGTGCTGTAATGTTCTGTGGTTCCATGGTACTGTACTTTTTCGGTAGCTTTTGCACTTTATTCAGCATTGTTAGTGTCTTGCCTTATTCTAGCTCTTTGTACTGTGTAATGATTGGATCCCTGTAAGCTTCTCACTGCTTCCTGGTGCATGTGACATTAATAAACCAATACAAGTGCCACATTGGCTTGATTTCCCAATTTCCCTCATCATGATGATGTTTACCTCTACTGGGCTTGCTCTTTTCCCCAGGGCTGAGATGGCTAACACAAGAGGGCACAGTTTTAAGGTGCTTGGAAGTAGGCACAGAGGAGATGTCAGGGGTAAGTTTTTTTACACAGAGAACGGTAAGTGCATGAAATGAGCTGGCAGCGACAGTGGTGGAGGTGGATATGATAGGGTCTTTTAAAAGACTCTTGGATAGTTACATGGAGCTTAGAAAAATAGAGGGCTAATGTAATTTCTGACGTAAGTACATGTTCAGCACAGCATTGTGAACTGAAGGGCTTGTATTGTGCTGTAGGTTTTCTATGTTTCTATCACTGCTGAATTATATTTCTTCTTACTACCTTGATCTACCTAGTATATAGAAGTATCTGTCTGGATGGCATACAAAGAAAATCTTTCCGCTGTTGTGGCCCAATCAATGTTTGATTCAATGTGTTGTGTATTCAGAGATGTTGTTCTGCACACCACTGTTGGAACACATTGGAATTTGAGTTACTGTCACCTTTTGTCAGTTTGAATCAGTCTGGCCAATCTCCTTTGGCCTCTCTCATTAACAAGGCATTTCACCCTCAGAACTGAGGCTCACTAGATGTTTTTGTTTATTTTTCTCCCTCTTTTCTGTAAACATTAGAGAGTGTTATGCATGAAAATCCCAAACCAGCAGTTTCTGAGTTACTCAAACCACTCCATCTGACACCAACAATCATTCTATGATCAAAATCACATTTCTCCGCCATTCTGATATTTGAACAACTGAACTCTTGACCATGCATTCATGCTTTTATGCATTAAGTTTCTGCCACATGGTAGACTGCATTAACAAGCAGGTGTACCTCAAGGTAGCCATTGAGTGTATATGACAATAACAATAAATACCACTTCCAATCTAGGATAATACTGTGAATGCACGGTAAGGTATAGCTGTCTTGTAGATATCACATGGAGCTTCTTTCTGATGACCAGGACAGCTCTTTTATGAAGATATATGATTCTGCCAATACCAGCTAAGTAAGCAGCTAGGTGATGATTTATCATAAGACAAAGGAACAGAATTAGGCAAATTGGCCTATCGAGTCTGTTCCGCCATTTCATGATGGCCGATTCATCTCCCCCTCAGCCTCATTCTCCTGCCTTCTCCCTGTAACCTTTCACACCCTGACGAACCAAGAACCTTCACCTTAAGTGCACCCAGTGACTTGGCCTCCTCAATTGTCTATGGCAACAAATTCCACAGATTCACCACCCTCTGGCTAAAAAAAAATCTCCTCAATTCTGTTCTAAATGGACATCACTCTATTTTGAGGCTGTGCCCCTAGATTCTAGGCTGCCACACCAAAGGAAATATGAGCAGATTGGGCAACACACACAAAATGCTGGAGGAACTCAGCAGACCAGGCAGCACCTATGGGGGAGGAAAAAGTACAATCGATGTTTTGGGCCAAGACCCTTCAGCAGGACCTACCGAAGCATTTTGTGTTTGTTGCCTGGATTTCCAGCATCTGCAGATTCTCTATTGTTTATGAGCAGATTGGGTGTTGTTTGCCCACATTTTATCAGCAATTACATACAGAATGTACATCATTGCAGCAACACACATGCTGAGGCTTTTTTTTATGGCACCAGATGTATGCATTTTCTTCGTGAAGACAAATTCATCTGCTACCTTAACAATACTTTCCCTCCAAATTCTCTTTACTCCATTGTGTGGAGAATTGCCTCACCATTACCTTGCATTTAAAACGCTTTGCTGTTTGTGCCATGGTCTCTCAACCTATTTCTCCATTCTGTTCAATTAACAGAGCCTCTGACCCATCCAGCATGTGAGCACTGTTATATGTCAAGTTGTTTATTCAGAAGAATCTGTTTGAGCATAGGACAGTTCAGCACAGTACAGGCCTATGGGCCTACTATGTTGTGCCAATGCTTTAACTTACTCCAAGATGAATTTAAACTTCACTCGCACATAGCCCTCCCTTTTTTTCATCCATGTGCCAGTCTGAGTCTCTTAAATGTTCCTAATGTTTCTGCCTCCACCGCTGTTCCACGCACCCACCACTCTTCATGTAAGATGCCTCTTATCATCTTGTACACCTTTCATACTCCAAACCAGGGACCGTCATGGTAAATCTCTTCTGCATCCTCTCTAAAGCTTGCCCGTCCTTCCTATTAGATTGCATGCACCACTTGCATGCAATCTCGTTCCACACTCTCATGACCCTCTGAGAGAAGTTTCCCCCATGTCCCCTTAAACTTTTCACTTTTCACCCTTAACCGATAACCTCTATTTGTAGTCCCATCCAACCTCAGTGGAAAATGGCTGCTTGCTTTTACCCTGTCTATACACCTCATACTTCTATAGACCACTATCAAATCTCCTGTCAAACTTCTACATTCCACGGAATAAAATCCTAACCTCTTCAACCTTTCCTTTTAACTCGGATCCTCCAGTCCTGGCAACGTCCTTGTAAATTTTCTCTGTACTCTCCCAACCTTGTTTACATCTGACCAAAGTTGCACATAAAACTCCAAATTAAACCTCTCCAATGTCTTATACAACTTCAGGATAACATCCCATTTGCTGTATCCATCTGAATATGCCTGAAGATGGTAAACACCTCCTCTGTAACCTGTATAGGGTCCATGAAGTCGATGCTGCTTTACCTCACTCTATAGACTCCGTTCCATTGCCTGCATAAACGCAGAGGCAAAAAATCCATATAAGATCTCCCCCATCTCTTTTAGCTCCACGCAAGGATTATCATTCTGATCTTTCAGAAGACCAATTTTGTCCCTTGCACATGTGGGGAAAAAAGAAGAGAGAATGCCTTTCTCTATGAAATCTCCTGGAAGGCTTTTATAATATATTTTCAATATTTCTGTGTAGAACATGACATTTGAAATTGAAAGTCCAGCAGAATTTGTGCAAAGATATTTTATTCACAAAGACATAAATTGCGCAACCCCTTTTGTAAGACACTTTGCTGTAACAAATTTTGAATAAGAACATTCATAATTTCAAAATGACCTGTCACATCATATAAAATAAAGCTAATTTGCTATTATAAGGATTTTTATACAGAATTAAATACAATATGTACATCAATTACTACTCTTCACTCTTTGTTAGGCATAGAACCAGACAAACAATGACTCCAAAGTGCATTTTCTTCAACACATCTCAGCCCAAAATGCAACTCAGAAAAGCTTACACAAGATGACATAGCAATGACAGAATTTTAACACTGACTATTGTTACGCAAGAGCCTATGTTAGATAAACCAAACCTCATTGCTCACTCTGCTGGGTGAAAATTTAAAATTAATTGCTCAATGTTTGTATGATAAGTTGATATTAATACTCATGTGAAAATTGATACTTGATTAAGGAGTTCTGTTGACTTAATTTTAATAAGATTTTAAGGTAATCTGCAATAGTTTGAAATAAATTCATTTGCATACTCTACCTTAGGTTAATGCATTGAAAATGAAAGGACAATATACTGGGATATTATGAAGGTGAGACTGAAATATCTCGAAGTTTGAATCATATTTCTACAGGTGTGGACAGAACTGGAGCTTGGAGACTGAGAGTCTCAAAAGGCTGTACAACCTTCTTGGGTGTTCTTAACTTCTTTGTATTCTTTCAAACACCATGGCAGGCAGGATATCAATGACTGTACATGACTTTCACAAAAGCCTTTGAATCTGTCCATTGGGAATTTGTATGGAACATCCTTGTAAAATTTGGACCCTCATAGAATTCTTCTCAGACTTACACTCCCTATGTGATGGGATGTGGGCCAGGGGTCTAGTGTAGATCCAATCTTACTGGAGACAGGTGCTCATAGAGTTAGAGCATGAAAACAGGTCCTTCAGTCTAAATCACCCATGCCAACCAAGTTGCTGTATTGAGCTCGGCCCATTTGACCGCATTGAACCTACTTAGTTCTGAAACCTTTCTAGCCATGTACCCGTCCAAATGTAAATTGTACCCTCATTTTAAATCTTTTGTGTAGCAATGTGGTAGCTCACTCATAACAAAGCTTCCCATTGGGATAGAACCAATCTCCAGGACAAATGGGGAAACAGTTTAATCTACATTAATTCCACTTCAGATCCATTTCGCTCTGACAACTGTATGCACATATAATGTGTGAGTATGAATATGCACACAGCTTGGGTTCTAAGTCATCACTGGCTGAAGCATCCAAGAAAATGAGTCTTATATTTAATATCCATAAATCAACAATCTTCTATCAATGCTAGAAATCCAAATTAGCACACATGAAATCCTGCAGGAACACAGCAGGTCAGGCAGCAATCTATAGAAAGGGAAGGGTCTCAGCCTGAAATGCAAACTCTATTCCTTTCCATACATGCTGTCTAAAATGCTGATTTCCTCCAGCATGTGGTGTGTGTTAATTTTCTATCACTTCCAAGGGGACTGTGGCCTTATCATGATTTGAGGGTTGTATGCCTCAATGACCTGGAGAGCTATGTTGGCAGGAGTTAGGGCTTTACTCTTTGGATCCTGGTAGGGTCACCCATGCCAAACAAGTCACACTAAGAGTGGTCCACTCATCCTCTAGGTTCAGCTCAGCTCAGGACTGACAACCCTCGACTGGTCAAAACCAAATTTGTTACAGAAACAGCAATGGAGAATCCTTCTACATCTGAATGCAATGGTATTCCTGAGTCGCCATCTGGGACTTGCATGACTGACAGTAGTGAAAACCAAGAGGAAGGTACTGACACACAATGAAGGAAATGTGAACGCCACCGGAGATGGAGCAACTACATTGCTGTCCTAAATGCCAGTGGCAAAATGGGCAAAAGAAGAATTTTCTATCAATCTGAAACAAGCCAGAAGAACTCAGCATCAGCGGGAAGAAAGAATGCCGAGCTCTTCCAGCAGATTGTGTGTTGCTCCAGATTCCAGCATCTGCAGTCTCTTGTGTACCTATGGATCTAGTCCTTGTGCACAACACCATTCCCCAATAATAAAAAGATTAAAGATCTTGGTTTGTTTGTCACATGTAAGTCAAAATATACAATGAAATGTGTCATTTTGCACCAATGACCAACACAGTCCAAGCATGTGCTGGGAGCAGCCCACAAGTGTCACCATGATTCCAGTTCTAACCTATATGTATATGGAATATGTGAGGAAAACAGCACACCTGGACGAAATCCATGTGATTATGAGGAGACTGTGCAAACTCCTTACAGCAGCAGCAATTGAAAATCACGATCACCAGTGCAGTAAGGTGTTACATAAAATGCTATGCTACTGTGTCATCCTCATGGAAAAAGGTCCATGAGTCGACCCTGGATAATGTGGATTACTTCCTATCTCAGCAGCTCTCTTTCAGTGAAGGCAAGGCTCTCCAAGATGATGTTTGCATAGCCAACACCAATTTCTTCAATGTTTTCTCTATTTAGGCTGTCAAGAGAAGAGCAAACCTGCTGAATAGAAGAAATGATTTGAGAATGTGGCCAAAGACTGTAACATCCTCTCATGGGCCATAGCAGCTCAAAGGGCAATGAGCGATCACCACGGTGTTTGAGAGCTGGGAGTTCATTCATCAGGCCCAAGCAGAATCCCTGCCCACCCATTAACTACCTCCTCCCTCACTTCTAACAGAGTCTGCCGGTACTGAATTGGCCTCATTAGTCCCCTCAAAACCTGCAGAACTGGAATGAAAGGAAGCTGTCCTTGATCCTGAAGATTTTTTTAAATTGGTAGGCAATGGACTGTTAAAGAGTAGCTTTCAAAAGATGAGGGATTAGCTTTACCTGTTGCTTGTACATCAAAACATACAGTGAAATGCATGATTAGCATTAAATCAAATCAACGAGGATTGTGCTGGGGGCAGCCCATGTGTCTCCATGCTTCTGGTGCCAACATGACCCATCCTCAACACACCAACCGTAATCGTACATCTTTGGTGTGAAGAAACCCAAGAGGTCATGCGGATGACAAAAGCAGTGGGAAATGACTCCCTATCAGTGACTGCTTACTGCTATGTCCTACTATTTAATAGGTGACATTGAAGTATCTTTAAGTTCTGGTTGTATTAGTTAAGCTATATTATGTATTGCGTAGAAATGGAGTTCAGAAAATAAGGATCAGGCAAGATATTGAATGGCTGGAATCCTAAGTGTTTGTAGAACCTACTATTCATCTGATTTTCTAGGGTTCGTCAGGGCTTCTGGATACAAAAGGCAAAGTTCACCATTGTGGCATCAATAGAGGAGAGTTATGGTAAGCAAGGTCTTTGGAGATGATACAATTGGCTATAGCAGCAAATTTTCTTGCCCAAACTCAGCAGGCAAGAGAAATTCAACACTGTGCAATTTTTGCCCTGACTAAAAATAATCAAATAACATTTCCAATCCATGTTGATCATAATAGAATAGAATTTACCCTACATTTTGAAAGAGAAAAGCTAAAATTGAATGTGTTAGTATTATAGTTGAAGAAAGGCTTTTGTATTTTATTTAGTGATAACAGAGTTGAGTAGGCCTTTCCGGCCCTTTGAAACACGTTGCCCCAGCAACCCCCCCCCCCCCCCCCCCAATAACCCTAATTAACCCTAACCTAATCATGGGACAATTTACATGTTAACATGTTAACCTACCCGGTATGTCTTTGGACTGTGGGAGGAAACCAGAAGACAGAGAGAACCCTGCATTCCACAGGGAGGACATACAGAGACTTCTTACAGAACAGTGCCAGGATTGAAGTCCGGAATGCCCCAAGCTGTATTAGAGTCTCACTAATCACTACGCTACTGTGGCGCTTTTCTACGAAGGCATTTCATCGAGAAGAGCTGAGGTATACAAGGTATTTGGAGGCTTCAGAATTCTTCGATTTTTCAGAAGGGCCTTGACAAGGAGCTGCACATTAACTTGCTGAACAAGATAACAGCCCATGGTATTTAAGGGAAAATACTAACATGGACAGAAGATTGGCTGACTGCCACGAGATATACAGTAGGAAAAAAGGGGACCTTTTCTGATTGGCTGCCAGTGTCTAGTGGTGGTGTTGGAGCTGCTACGTTCCACATTATAAGTTAAAGATGGATTTGATGGCCAAGTTTGCAGATGATACAAAGATAGGTGAGGAGGCAGGGAGTCTATAGAAGGATTTAGACAGATTGGGAGAATGGGCAAAGAAGTGGCAGATGGAATATACTGTAGGGTCATGCACTTTAGTAAAAGGAATAAAGGTGTAGACAGTTCCTAAATGAGGAGAGATTTCAGAAATTCCCTAAAGGTTAACTTGCAGATTGAGCTGGCAGTAAGGAAGGCAATTGCAATGATGGCATGCATTTCAAAGGACTAGGATATAAAAGCAAGAATATAATAGCTGTACCTTTATAAGACATTGGTCAGACCACATTTTAATCATTGTGAGCAGTTTTGGGCACCATATCTAAGGAAAGATGTGTTGACATTTAACAGGGTCCAGAGGAGGTCGATGAGAATGTTCCCCGACTTGAAAGGGTTAATGTACAATGAGCATTTAATTGTTCTGTTCCTGTATTCACTGGAGTTTAGAAGAATGAGGAGAGATCTTATTGAAAATCTACCAAAGAGTGAATGGCCTAGATAGAGTTGACATGAAGAGGCTGTTTCCAGTAGTGGAAGAGTCTAGGATCAGAGGGCACAGGCAGAATAAAAAATGATGCTTTGCAACAGAGATGAGGAAGAATTTCTTTAGTCATAAGGTGGTGACTGTTTGGATTGCTGTGAAGGCCAAGTCATTGGTTATATTTAATGAGCTCTTGATTAGTCAGGGCATCAAAGGTTACAAGGAGAAGCAGGAGAATGGGGTTGAGAGGGATAATGAACTAACCATGACAGCGCAGACTCAATGGGCTGAATGGACTAACTTTACTCCTATGTCTAATGGCCTCACATTGATTGTACGGCAGCAAATCTAAATAATACTTAACATACATTCACATGCATTTGGATTCTGCCTCGTGCAGTAGAGTCCAACTCACAGGCCACTGAGTTTAAACATCAATTTCCCTATTTAGATCTGAATATACTAATAATATTTTTGTGTGTATATTTTTATATAATATATATAAATAATTCTTGCATGTTTGAAAAGCAGTTGAGGCATTTTAATATATCATTTGGATTTTTACTTTTATTTCCTGAGAATATAAAACTGCTAATAAATCAGGGAGCTTTTGACTCTTGATTCAATTATCACTAGACCTGAATTGAAAATTAATAATGCACTAACTAGTGTTACACACAGTGTACAGTTTACCAGCAGAGAGGTTCAATGCATTAAGTATTTTTAGTGGATTCCACAGTGAAATATTTGGTTCAGAACCAGGAGAAGAAATATGTTTTTCATTTAGTGGCAGTCAGATTTAAATATTTTTTTAAATATAAAATAGGAAAGTTATTTAGAATATGAAATATTTACCTTTGTTTTGCAACTCTAGCTATACATAAATGAGTGAAGTAAAAACAGATATTTCACAGCATCACACCTGACTTCCTGCCAACAGTAACTATTTGTATTGATTAAAAGCACAGATTATTTAACGTGACATCTGACAAAATCAACTGTACAGTTAACACAGCTTTCAAACAAGGTCACTTTTGCCATTGCTTTATCAGTAATGTTATTTTACTGATTGTTTTAATTTGTGCCAATTTAGTCAAAATTGACAGTGGTTTTAAAAAGAGAAGCATATCTTCTGACGACTAAATCGTATCAATACCTGCACTCTGAACGGTGTTGTAGAATGCGTTTTGTTTTCTAACTGTTGGATGTTGGGGTGATTTGCCACGAGGATAACAATGAAGCACAAGACCTGCTGCTTGACGCAGGAAAACCAAGCTTATACCCTTCAAGGGAGGGACCCGCTGCCCAAGCCTGGTCACCTGATTTGGCCTCAGTTTCGCACCAGCTTGTGGCCAGCCTCCTAGACGAACCACTTGTTGAAAGGCCATGTCTTCCCCCGGGTGTGCCCTCACACTCCTCATCGTCCACCTGTGGCGCACCGGCGGTTACCGTGGCAGCTGGATGTGGGACAAGTCCGAGCGGGTGCCTGCGTTGCTCTGTGTTCCACGGGTATGGTGTTGCGAGAGGTAGTCCAGGTTCACGTGCTGAGCTGAGGGCAGGAAGAGTGGCTGCGGCTGGCAGCCCTGCGTCATTCTACTTGGCACCACTTGCTAAAGAACCAAAAGGATTTTTTTATCAATTCATGCCATTAAAATTTTCACTTGTGCTGAAAAGAGCTTGTAATTTTTAATGAAAATCACACCTCCTCACTCCATCCTCCCTCACCTGGTCTGACCAATCACCTACCAGCTTGTACTTCTCCTCCCTCACTTTATTCCAGTTTCTGCCCCCTTCCTTTCCAGTCCTGATGAAGGTCTTGGCCCAAAGAGTCTGCTGATTATTCTCCTCCCTAGATTCTGCCTGACCTGCTGAGTTTATTCAGTATTTTGTGTGTGTTTCTCTCAATTTCCAGCAACTGCAGAATCTCTGGTGTTTATTGCACAGGGACAAGTTAGGAGTTGACAGTGCTCTCTTGGTAAGTCACATTTCTTCCAAAAGAGCAACTTAAGTTATGATTATATTTTGTGATGCAGCAGATTCTCAAATATTTAAAAATGCTGCATACACAGGAGATAAATGTTATGGCATACAAAATTATAAATAATCTAAAGTTACTGAAGCAGATGAAGTATTTCTGCCTGATTTGCTGAGTTCCTTCAGCATTTTGTGCACTGCTTTTCCTCTTCCTAACGCTTCCACGTCAGTCAAAACTTTGTCCATCTTTCTCCAAAGCCCCGCCAACATACTCTGCAACCTTGTTTCACCCTGCCCCTGTCATTCCCCAAAACTATGCACCATATCGTTTCTCAGTCCCATTGCCAAGGGTCAAAAACCGGCTACTCAAAAGTCTCAGGTTTGGCACAGTGACACAGCTAGTTGGACTGCTCTCTGACAGCTGGGGCAACCAGGGTTCAGTGCTGACCTCTCGTGCTCTTGGTGGAATATGTGTGACTGTGTGCTCAGCACTATTATCTATCTATCCATTTAATTCTATTTATCTAATTGTATCTATCTATCTATACAGCTATCTAGCTAATTCTATCTATCTACAGGCCCATTAAGTTCTGGTCCAATGATCCTACACTGCCTAATTACACCCATGTGACCAATTAACTTACTGACCTATTCATCTTTGGACTATGGAGCCCCCATAGGAAACCCATGCGATCATGGGGACTCCCAGCAGTCAGTGGTGGGATTTGAACCCAGTTTGCTGGTGCTGTAATAACATTATGCCAACCGCTACACCACCATGACGCTCACAAATTGTGCAGCTGGGACCTGATTTAGCTTCCTGTATTTCATTAAATCGGTGATGTTATTTATTGGAAAGCAAAAAAAAACTGCAGTTACTGGAAATCTACAATGAAAAGAGGAAACACTGGAAATACTCAGCAGGCTTAGAAAAAATAAAGACTTCTTCTCCCCTCCTTTCCAGTCCTGAAGAAAGGTCTCGGTCCAAAATATTGACTGTTTATTCCCCTCCACTGATGCTGCCTGGCCTGCTGAGTTCCTAACCATTTTATTGCCATTTTACTTGATCTGAGAAATAACTACATTCGGATGTTAAAACCACAGTTTGCAACGTTGATCCTGGAGGATGGTGTTACCCCTGGGGCTGCAGGTTGTACATTACCTGAAGGTAATGGTGTTGTTGTTGGACTGTCATGGAATGTTGGCCATGCTGCTGTGGGACGGAGCCTTGCTGGTGTTGAGGGAACCCTTGGTACTGGAGCGCCATGGAATTTGGAGATGGCAAGATGACTGTGCTACAGTTAATTGGCTGCATTGTTAGTGCTGTCAGCATCTGTTGATCTTGGATATATCTGAAAAAACGAGAGCAAAAGAGCATGTTAGGTTTCTCCGAAAACACGGAAAAGCAAAAACAAAACTGTAAAGTTTTCTGCAATAAGAACAGGAAATGTTAGATTTTTTAAAAAAAGATTAAAGATAATTAGCTTTATTTGTCACACATACAGTACCTCAAAACACAGAAACACACAGTGAAATACAGTGTATAAGATGATGAGAGGCATTGATTGTGTGGATAGTCAGAGGTTTTTTCCCAGGGCTGAAATGGCTAACATGAGAGGACGCAGTTTTAAGGTGCTTGGAAGCAGGTACAAAGGAGATGTCAGGGGTAAGTTTTTTATGCAGAGGGGTGAGAGCACGGAATGGGCTGCCGGTGACTGTGATAGAGGCAGATATGATAAAGTCTTTTAAGAGACTCCTGTATAGGTACATGGAGATTAGAAAAATAGAGGGCTATGGGTAACTCTAGGTAATTTCTAAGGTAAGGACATATTCGTCACATCTTTGTGGGCCAAAGGGCCTGTATTGTGCTGTAGGTTTTCTATGCTATGTTTCTAAATGCATGGTTTCAAATCAAATCAGCAAAGATTATGCAGGGGAAGCCTACAAGCATCACTTACTTGCGAGAAAATCTGCAGATGCTGGAAATCCAAAGCAACAGGCATAAAATGCTGGAGGAACTCAGCAGGCCAGGCAGCATCTATGAGTCCTGATGAAAAGTTTCGGCCCGAATCATCGACTGTTTACTCTTTTCCAAAGATACTGCCTGGCCTGCTGAGTTCCTCCAGCATTTTAAGTGTCACTCAGTCTATGCTTGGTCTTACCTTAGCTGCCGGTCAGACCCATTGTCAGCACATGAGTGGCTTCGGCTGGTGTCAGAAGGCAGTGACACTGGGAAAGTCCCTGTCGTAGTCTGAGTAAACATCATGGGATTACTGAAGAGTGGTGCAACCAGATTGTTTGGTGACTGAATTTGCACACTAGCTCGTTGAAATTGCCCTTCTTTCATGAACTGCTGCTTTCCCTGCAAAAAGGGAACACACATTTAACCCTCAGATGAAACATTCCAGATTTTTAAAGATTAGCTTAATTTGTCACATGTATATCGAAACATACACAAAAATGCATCGTATGTGTGAACGACCAACAGAGGCTGAAGATGTGCTGGGTCAGCCCGCAAGTGTCAGACTACCGTGCCCACACTTAACCCTCATACAATACACAAGTCATACAGTCATAGAAAAATACTGCACAGAATTGACCCTTCTGCCCATCTAGTCCATGCTGAACCATTTAAGCTGCCTACTCCCATCGACCTGTCCGGGACCTTTGCCCTCCATACCCCTACCATCCATGTACCTATTCAAACTTCTCATAAACATTGAAATTGAGCTCTTGTGTTGGCAACTCGCTCCACACTCTCACAACTCACTGAGTGAAGAAGCTTCCCCTTATATTACCCTTAAATGTGTCACCTTTCACCCTTAACCTATAACCTCTAGCTGTAGTCTCACCCAACCTCAGTGAAAAAAGCCTGCTTCTACCCCAGCTATACCCCTCATAATTTTGTATACCTCCATCAAATTTCTCCTCAGTCTCTGGTGTTCCAAGGGATGAAGTCCCAACCTATTCATTCTTCCCTTAGAACCCAGATCCTCAAGTCCTTGCAATATCGTTGTAAATTTTCTCTGTACTCTTTCAAACTTATTTTCTTCTTTCCTGTAAGTGACTAAAGCTGCACACACAACTCCAAATTAGGCCTCACCCACGTCTTATACAACGTCAACATAACATCCAATCTCCTGTACTCAATAGTTTGATAAAAGAAGACCAATGAGCCAAAAGCATTCCTTATAACTCTATCTGCCTGTGCCGTAATTTTCAATGAATTATGGACCTGTATTCTCAGATCCCTTTGTTCCACCACAGTCTCCAGGACTCCATCGTTCATTGTGTATGACCTACCATTGTTTGCAAAACCTTGTACTTGTCCACATTAAATTCCATCTGCCATTTTTCCTGCTGGTCCAGATCTCACTGCAAATTCTGATAGTCTTTCTCACTTTCCCTACATCCCCCTCCCCCCCACCAGTCTTTGACAGTGAGTATAGGAATAGAATGAGGTGGAGGATAAAAGTGTGACTAAGGGATTGGAGCAGGGAGCAGGGATTCAGATTTCTGGATCATTGGGAGCTCTTTTGAGGCAGGTGGGACCTGTACAAAAAGGACAGGTTGCACTTGAATCTGAGGGGGACCAATATCCTGGTGGGGAGGTTTGCCTAAGGCTACTGGGGAGAGTTTAAACTAGAACTGTTGGGGGGTGGGAACCGAGCTGAAGAGACTAGGGAAGAGGCTGTTGGCTCACAAATAGAGAAAGCTTGGAGGCAGTATGTGAGGGAGGATAGGCAGGTGATAGAGAAGGGATGCGCTCAGACCATCGGTTTCAGATTGTCTATTTTAACGCAAGGAGTGTTGTGAATCAAGCGGATGAGTTTAGAACGTGGATCAGTACTTGGAGCTATGATGTGGTGGCCATTACAGAGACTTGGATAGTTCAGGGACAGGAATGGTTACTTCAAGTGCCGGGTTTTAGATGTTTCAGAAGGGACAGGGAGGGAGGCAAAAGAGATGGGGGCGTGGTACTGTTGATCAGAGATAGTGTCATGGCTACAGAAAAGGTGAACGTCATGGAAGGATTATCTATGGAGTCTGTGGGTGGAGGTTAGGAACAGGAAGGGGTCGATAACTATACGGAGGTATTTTATAGACAGCCCAATATTAACAGGGATATTGGGGAGCAGATGGGGAAACAGATCCTGGAAAGGCTTAGTAATAACAGAGTTGTCATGGTGGGAGATTTTAATTTCCAAAATATTGATTGGCATCTCCCTAAAGCAAGGGGTTTAGATGGGGTGGAGTTTGTTAGGTGTGTTCAGGAAGGTTTCCTGACACAATATGTAGATAAGCCTACAAGAGGAGAGGCTGTACTTGATTTGGTATTGGGAAATGAACCTGGTCAGGTGTCAGATCTCTCAGTGGGAGAACATTTTGGAGATAGTGATCATAATTCTATCTCCTTTACAATAGCATTGGAGAGAGATAGGAACAGATAAGTTAGAAAAGCATTTAATTGGAGTAAGGGTAATTATGAGGCTATCAAGCAGGAACTTGGAAGCTTAAATTGGGAACAGATGTTCTCAGGGAAATGTACGGAAGAAATGTGGCGAATGTTCAGGGGATATTTGTGTGGAGTTCTGCATAGGTATGTTCCAATGAGACATGGAAGTTATGGTTGGGTACAGGAACCATGGTGTACAAAGGCTGTAGTAAATTTAGTCAAGAAGAAAGGAAAAGCTTACCAAAGGTTCAAAAACTTAGGTAATGATAGAGATCTAGAAGAAGATAAGGCCAACAGGAAGGAGCTTAAGAAGGAAATTAGGAGAGCCAGAAGGGCCCATGAGAAGGTTTTGGCAGGCAGGATTAAGGAAACCCCAAGGCATTCTACAAGTATGTGAAGAGTAAGGGGATAAGACATGAAAGACAACTGTGACAGTGGGAAAGTGTCTATGGAACCGGAGGAAATAGCAGAGGTACTTAACGAATACTTTACTTCAGTACTCAGTATGGAAAAGGATCTTGGTGATTGTAGTGATGACTTGCAGCAGACTGAAAAGCTTGAGCATGCAGATATTAAGAAAGAGGATGTGCTTGAGCTTTTGGAAAGCATCAAGATGGATAAGTTGCCAGGACCAAATGAGATGTACCCCAGCTACAGTGGGAGGCGAAGGAGGAGATTGCTGAGCCTCTGGTGATGATCTTTGCATCATCAATGGGGACGGGAGAGGATCCAGAGGATTGGAGGGTTGCGGATGTTGTTCCATTATTCAAGAAAGGGAGTAGAGATAGGTAGGAGATTATAGAACAGTGAGTCTTACCTCAGTGGTTGGTAAGTTGATGGAGAAGATCCTGAGAGGAAGGATTTATGAAAATTTGGAGAGGTGTAATATGATTAGGAATAGTCAGCATGGCTTTGTCAAGGGCAGGTTGGGCCTTACGAGCCTGATAGAATTTTTTGAGGATGTGACTAAACACATTGATGAAGGAAGAGCAGTAGATTATGGTGGGACATTGATAGGATGCAAAACTGGGCTGAGAAGTGGCAGATGGAGTTCAACCCAGATAAGTGTGAGGTGGTTCATTTTGGTAGGTCAAATATGATGGCAGAATATAGTAGTAATGGTAAGACTCTTGGCAGTGTGGAGGATCAGAGGGATCTTGGGGTCCAAGTCCATAAGCTGCTCAGATTGATTCTGTGGTTAAGAAGGCATATGGTGTATTGGCCTTCATCAATCATGGAATTGAATTTAGGAGCCGAGAGGTAATGTTGCAGCTATATTCGACCCTGGTCAGACCCCACTTGGAGTACTGTGCTCATTTCTGGTCGCCTCACTACAGGAAGGATGTGGAAACTGTAGAAAGGTTACAGAGGAAATTTACAAGGATGTTGCCTGAATTGGGGAGCATGCCTTATGAAAACAGGTTGAGTGAACTCTGCCTTTTGTCCTTGGAGCAACGGAGGATGAGAGGTGACCTGATAGGGGTGTACAAGATGATGAGAGGCATTGATCATGTGGATAGTCAAAGGCTTTTTCTCAGGGCTAAAATGGCTGCCACAAGAGGGCACAGGTTTAAGGTACTTGGGAGTTGGTACAGAGGAGATGTCAGGGGTAAGTTTTTTACAAGGAGAGTGGTGAATGTGTGGAAGGGGCTGCCAGCAACAGTGGTGGAGGCGGATACGACAGGGTCTTTTAAGAGACTTTTAGATAGGTACATGGAGCTTAGAAAAATAGAGGGCTATGGGTAACCCTAGTAATTTCTATGGAAGTGTACAATGTCCTGTGTATGTTACTTAAAATGGCCTCTTTGGTTTGTTACAAGTAGGAATGCTTCTTTGTCGGATAAGTGTTTCTCTCGCCAATGTTTCACTTTAGAATGGCTGATATGGTAATTGTATTCATTTGTTAATCAATGGGGAATGTTATTGTGTCTTGTGATGCTGGGAACTTGGGGGAGGGGTTTTCGCGGGTTTTTGGTGGGAGGAGGAGGCCGAGGAAGACGCCGAGGAAGGTGGACGTGTGCTGGACTGCTCGTAAGACCACCGGGGTGGTCCCAGGTGCGACGGCCGGATGGGTCGATTGGTTCGTTGATTGAGCTCCAACGAGTGCACTAAACAGACTGAACTTTGATAAGTTGGCGCCTTTTGTTTTTTTCCTTGTGTATATATATGTATTTTGTATTGCCTACTACTCTTTTAATTTTAGTAAACTCTTTAAAGTGTATTTCATAACGGTATTTGTTGTGGGTTTGATACTGTTGGCAAGCGCGAGGCATAAAACTCGATTCTCACAGCACCTGCGTGTACGGGAGGTGGGATGGTGAGTGGCTGGATCCCCTTTTTCCCCTAGACATATACCAGCCTGTGGGTAAGTGTTACAGAAGGGACACGTTCAGCAGAACTTTGTGGGCCGAAGGCCTATATTGCGCTGTAGGTTTTCTATGTTTCTTTGTTTACTGAGCCAGTTAATCACATTATCATCCAGATCATTAATATAGATGACAAACAACAATGGACCCTGTGGCACTCTACTGGTCATGGGTTTCTAGTCAAATAGGCAACCATCTACTATGATTCTTTGAGTTTTCCCACAAAGCCAAAGTCTAATCCAATGGGTACTACCTCATCTTGAATGTTAAGTGACTCAACCTTTTTGAACAATCTCCCTTGAGGGGTCTTGTCAAATGCCTTGCTAAAGTCCATGTAGACAACATCCAGTGCCTTGTCTTCATCAGCTTTCCTGGTAACTTCCTTGAAAGACTCTAAAAGATGCATTAGACATGACCTACCATGCACAAAGCCATGATAACTTTCTCTAATCAATCCATGTCTATCCAAATACTCATATCTGCTTCATTAGAATACCTTCCAATAGTTTTCCCACCACTAATGTAAGACTGATAATTTCCTGGTATATTTTTAGAGCTTTTCTTAAATGGCAGAACATCATATGCTATCCACCAATCCTCATGTCCAGATTTTTAAATATTAGCTTCATTATTCACACGTACATTGAAAGATACAGTGAAATGTGTTGCTTTGCATCTACAGCTGACACAGTTTGAGGATCTGCTGAGAGCAGCCCATGAGTATTGCCATGCTTCTGGTGCCAACATTGCATGTCCGTATTTAAACATCATACAATACACTTACCTCTAATATAACACACTTCCATATTTTTATAAGTTAGTTTTACTTGTCACACATTCATCAAAACATACATTGAATGTGTTTTTATGCACCTACAACCAACATGGTCCAAGGAAAGTGCTGGGGGTGTCCCGCAACCTCCTTCTGCATTTAACCCTCATGCAACCCGCAAAAACTTCATACCACACACTTTCTGTTAGAGCATACTCAGGGTATCGACACATTCCATTGTTATATAAGTTTGAGATCATCCTCAAAAGGATGATGTGAAAGGTACATTCTTCATCTAATTTATGAAGCTTTTGGAATATAGCACCCAATTAGTAAGCAATCAGAATTCACTATCGTTTTCCAACTTTCAAACTGTGGACAAACTTTTGATGGACAGACCGGAGAAATGTCAAGTCCTGTATTTACAGCGCTTGCATTAGGATGGGCTGCTGACTTGGTCAAATGGTTACTCATGGGAATGTTAATTACTAGACAGTAGAAATATGCACTTGTTGTTCATGTTAAATATGCAATTTATTGGTGCCTATCTAAGTATTCTATTTCTGAAAATCTCTCGCAGTGATGCTTTCATAGTTTCTGAAGTATACAATAATGCTATTATTCCCATAACACAGATTTTGAACATTTGACCATGGACAAATTTCATATTTTTATTTATGAAAGTAGACTGATTCATCAAAGAAAGAAAGCTCTCAGTTTCACGTCCACGCTCATACATCCTCAAATTTGCAGTGCAAGTTGATAAGGTTGTTAAGAAGACATTTGGCATGTTGGCCTTCATTAGTTGAGGTACTGAGTTGAAAAGCCTCCAGGGAATGTTGCAGGTGTATAAAAACCTTCATTTGATATGGTTATAACACCAGCAAGATTATGTTCAGTTCTGGTTGCTTCATTATAGGAAAGTTGTAAGCATTATAGGCAGATGTATTGGGGACATTAAAAAACTCTTAGGTAAGCAGATGGATAAGAGAAAATGGAAGGCTATGTAGAAGGGCAGCACAGCATTGTGGACCAAAGGGCCTGTAATATGCTGTAATGTTCCATATTCTCTTACTAGATTTGAAAGACGTGATTCTTGAAATTCTTAGGTCCATTGCTAATTGGAAATGGGCAACAATGCCCAGTGAATAGAAAATCAGTGTGTAACAAGAGACAAGGGCAGGAAAAGGCCGTACTGTCCCTCAAGTATCCTCCACCTTTCCAGTGTACTCTATGATCATCACGGCCTGATGCCCTCTGGTACAAAGGTCTACACCAATAAGTCAACACCATTGAAAGATCAAACATAGAGCCCAGTGTAAAATGGTTGAGTGATTTATCTTTTTTACTTTGATATACCATCCCCCTTTCCAAGTTAGAAGTTCAAAGTACATTTATTGCCAAAGTATGTATGCCAAATATGACCTTGAGATTCTTCTCCCTACAGGTCACAATCCATTTCTTTATTTATTTACATTCATGGTAAGTTTCTGCTTGCCTTGTACAAGAACACCCAGATCCCTCTGTCTAGTAACATTCAATTGTTTCATATTATTTAGCTAATGCTTTGCATTTTCATTATATAAAACATGCTGCATACAGACACTTCAGCCCCTGATGTTGTGTCAATCTTTTGATCTACTCTGAGATCAATCCAACCCCTCCTTTCCACATAGCCACATAAATGAAGGAGAAGTATCTAATAGTCTCGTAAATGCCCCTAATGTATCTACCTCCACCACCACCCCTGGTTTCACATTTCATGCACCATCACATTGTGTGTTTTAAAAAAAAAGCTACCTACACTTTCCTCCAAACACATTAAAGATACGCCCCCTTGTATTAACCATTTCCGCTCTGGAAAAGATCTGACTGCCCACTTTATCTATGCTTCTTATCTTGTACACTTCTCACCCTCCTTTGCTCCAAATTGAAAAGCACTAGCTCCCTCAAATTATCCTCATAAGATATGCTCCTTAATCCAGGAAGCATACTGGTAAAACGTCTCTGCACCCTCTCTAAAGCTTCCACATCCTTCCTATAGGGAGACAACCAGAAGTGAACACAATACTCCATGATTGGTCTAACCAGAGTTTTAATGGAGCTGCAATGTTACCTTGCAACTCTTGAACTTAATCCCCTGACTAATGAACACCTGGGTGGCAGGATGTAGATAATGTCTCTACCTAAGCAACGTAAGGTACTCCTTCCCTCTGCTGGCCTGCAGGTCGCTCTTGGGGAAGGTGTAGCACTTGCTTAGCCCCCCTAATTGGGATCATATGAAGCCATGGGAGCAGCTGGTGCATATCACAAGTCCTAGTTACGTGACCACAGACGCTAGGCAGCCTCTGAAGATAACTGATAATGGCTGGGGTCGCCAACTTGTAAAGACACTGCCCAGATGGCAATGGCAAACCACAGTTGCGGAAAAATTTACCAAGTATAATCATGGTTATGGAAAGACCATGATCACCCATGTCATACGACATGGCACATAATGACTATGAATGAACACCAACCATAAGACTATAAAACACAAACAGGATTAGGCTTTGCAGCCTGTCAAGTCTGCTCCACCATTCTATCATGGCTGATACATAAAGCCCCTCAACCACATTCTCCATGTAACTTTTGATGCCTTTACTAATCAAGAACCTATCTACCTCCACTTTCAGCACACCATATACATTCTTTCTACTGACTTAGGTCATCTAACATTTCCTCACACTCATCATTTTCCTACTCATTTAACCCATTTGTATTCCTTTGTAGACTTTGCATTTTTGATAACTGGCTTCTTACCAATGTTTGCATCGTCATCAAAATCAAAGATTTGTTTGGTTCATTCCTCTGAGTCATTGATATCCTTAGTAAATAGCTGAGGTTCCTGTACTGATCCCCGAGGCACCCCGTTAGTAACAGCTTACCTGTATAATAGAACAGACTTATCCCTCACAGGATGCTGGAGGAACCAACAAGTCAGGCATATCTATGGAGGGGAATAAACAGTTGGTGCTTTGGACCAAGACCCTTCAACCAAGTCCAAAGCATTGACTGTTTATTCCTCTCCATAGATGTGCCTGTCCCTATGGCTTCACTTGATCCGAATCAGGGGCTAAGCAGGTACTACACCTTACCCAAAGGGTGACCTGTAGACAATAGACAATAAACAATAGGTGCAGGAGTAGGCCATTCGGCCCTTCAAGCCAGCACCACCATTCAATGTGATCATGGCTGATCATCCACAACCAGTACCCCCGTTCCTGTCTTTTCCCCATATCTCTTGACTCTGCTATCTTTAAGAGCTCTATCTAACTGTAGGCTAGCAGAGGGAAGGAGCGCCTTACACCTCTTTCGATAGAGACCTATCTCCACCTTGACACATAAATAAACAGTAAGTAACAAATAAGTAACCAAGACATTACCGGTACTGATTTCATACTGGGTTCCCTGAGGAGTTGCTGGGATGAAGATAACTGCTGGCCATGAACATCAGGTTCTACAAGAGCTTGCACTTGCTTGTTGGGTAGGAATGAATTCTGCATGATGATATCTGGCTGCTGCTGCTGCTGTCCTTGAACTTGGTGCTCCGACGTGCTCATCCCGAGGGAAATGGGCTCCTGAAACAGCATCTATGGAAAAAATGGAGAACACAGATTTAAAGAAAAGATCTGTAATTAGACCACAGGTCCATAGCACAGAGGAGCAGAATTAGCCCATTAAGCCTGCTCCTCCATTCCATTATGGCTGATTTATTATCCCTCTCAACCCCATTGTCCTGTTTTCTCCCAGAAACTTTTGACACCTTTAATAATCAAGAATCTATCAATCTTTGCTTTAAATATGCCCAGTTTTAAATAGACCTCCATGGCTGTCTTTGGCAATGAATTCCACAGATCCATCAGCTTATGGCTAACTAAATTCCTTCTCAATTGTTTTCTAAAGAGACATCCTATTCTGAGGCTATGCCTTCGGATCCTACACTTCTCCCACTATCGGGAACATCCTCTCCACATCCGTTCTATCTAGGTCCTTTAAAATTCGATAGATCTCAATGAGATCCCCCCTTAGTCATTTAAATTCCAGTTAGTACAGGCCCAGAGTCACCAACACTCATCCCGGGGTACTGTTGGACAAGGTTGTATCAGCACAGGTTACTGAAAAGATGAACATAGAACAATACAGCGCAGTACAGGCCCTTCAGCCCACAATGTTGTGCCAACCCTTAAACCCTGCCTCCATGAATCATGGTTTTTCTGATATTCCCATCTCCACTACTCTGTAGAGGCACATTCAGAGTATGATTTATCAATCTGGCTTGCGTCTTTATTAAGTTGAAACAAACAGGAATTTCTATTAAGTTCATGATTCATTTCTAAGCTAATTGCGCATGGTAATAACAGAAACAAAGAGCAAGCTCTTGCATAGTATGAAATTAAACCAAAAATTTTCTCAGCGAAAAGTATATGTTCACAGATAGTTAACGTGGTTCACCAAATTACAACAAATAGAGATATGGAAGCTCTTGGCGCACTTTCTAAGTGAGAACCCTTTAAGCTGCTCTGGTGCATGGCTGCTCAGTAACAGAAATACTCCCACACACATAGCCACAGCTGGAATTTTCTTTTATATAGTGTTTTATTAAAGCGCTGTTCAGTTTCCAGGCCATGTAAAAATTTCCTGCACAGAGCAATGGATGGTCTGCACAGCTGTAAAAAAAAATTAGAGGGAACATTGGTGAGAACTTTATTTTTTAACAGGACATGTCATCCAGTTTACTTTCTCTACACACAGAAACCAAAAAAAAAACCCAGATTAGGTTAGATTCGCTTTATTTGTCACATTGTCATCTGTACAACGAAACATCAAAGTTTGCAGTGAAATGCGTCATTTACATCAATGACCAACACAGACTGAACATGAGCTGGGGGTTGCCCGCAAATCTTGCCACGCTTCCAGTACCACCATAGCATGTCAGCAATTTACTACCCCATGCTAATTTGTACAGTGTATCTTTGGAATGTGAGAGGAAAGCAAGCACCCAGAGGAGACCCAAGTGGTTACAGGGATAATGTACAAATGCCTTACAGATTGTGATGGGAATTGACCCCTGTAAAGCGTTATACTGGCCGCGTGGGAGGAGAAGCAGAGCTCCTCAAGTTTTACTATTCCATCACAATACTCTTCTTGAAGTTCAATTCCCCTTCAATCCTTGATCCTCACATCTGTTCATCTAATAATCTTAAATCTAGTGATCTCAAGCTTGAAGTGATTGATTATTAAGGGGCATTGGCATAGACTCAGGCAGGCTGACCTTACATGAAAGGAAGGGCATGATCAAAGGCTTTTAAATGTGCTTTTCATTCCTCAATGGTAACGGTTGCATTATAACCTGGTATGGAATCACCAGTGCTCAGGAATGGACAAGGAAAGTGGTGGATGCAGCCCAACCCATAACAAGGCCCTCCCCATCTCTGGGCACATTTACACAGAGTGCTGCTATAAGAAACGGCATCCATTTTGAAAGTCCTCTATCACTAATGCCTTCTTCTCACTATCACCATCATGCAGGAAGTGCAGAAAACTTGAGTCTCACACCACCAGGTTCAGGGACTATTATTACCCTACAACCATCAGGATCTTGAATCGACATGGATAACTTCACTCACCACAACTCTGAACTGATTCCACAACCTACAGACTCACTTTCAAAGACTTTTTACAACTCATTTTCTTAGTCTTTTATTTGCACAGTTTGCATTCTTTTGCATAATGGTTGTCGGTTTTTTAAGTTTTATTTGTGTAAAATTCTTCTGTATTTCTTTTTCTTGTTAATGCTTGCAAAAAAAAAATCTTAATGTAGTATATGGTAACATTTACGTATTGATAACAAATTTACTTTGAACTTTGAGGTAGTGACTATGAAGCAAGATAAAGTTTAGAAACTGTGAGCTCCCTTGACCATGATGGTTGTAGTTTCAGTGTGGCATCATCAGTGTCCCCAGTGGAAGGGCTCTATTAAATATAAAGATACTCGAGCATCTCATTTTGTGCAATAGGTCATCTTGATAGTTTAGAAGTTGTGTACTGCTCTTCTCCGAGGATTGTCATCTTTTCATAGTGGAGAGACTTGTGAGTCCTGAGATCCTGAGCGTGATGCATTCTGAAGTTTAGCCGAGTCACTTAGCTCCTGGTAGGGTCACCCTTGGTGGTAAGGTCAATGAGGAAGTTCCAGATAAAGAGCAATCCAACCAAGACCTGGGAGATGGAGCTGGCGGATGATGATGACATCACAATGGTGGTGAAGATGGAGGAAGGCTGTAGCAGTGAAGAGTCCCCTGTCGTCTTGCCACTGGACCCTGACTCTGATCTGTTAAGGACAGTGTGGTGGCTTCCTATACATCAGCCTCTCTGCGTTAATCAAAGTCACGTACATTCACACTCCATTAAGAGAATCCATTCTAACTTCTTGGTTACGTAGATCCCGTATTGGCATCTTCAGCCATCAGAGGACCCACCAATAGACAACCCCTTTGGAGAACATCATGCTCGACTTGAGTGACTGCACTACTGTGTTCTTCTCAATTAGCAATAAAGCCAAATCAGAAGCAAGCTGTGGGGCCAAACCAGAAACTAGCAAGGAAACAAATGATAAACCAAACCGAGTCTCCATCAGGATCATACCTGGAGATTGGAATCATGCACGAGCTGCAGCTGTTCTTTGATGTGGTGGAGCTCCTCCTGTTGGGTTTGGATATTGGCCTGTAGGATCCGCGTCCTCTCCTCCAGTTGCTCCTTCAGCTGGTGCATCACACCCAGCTGTACAGAGCGTGGGTACGTGGCCTGGGGAGGAAAAATACTTTGGCTTCAGTGAAAGAGATGGTAGAAGCAAATTACCCATAATCATGCATTTTCTCTTTATCTGTTTCTCTCTCTCTCCCTCACTGTATCTCTGCCTCTTAGTCTGTTTTTCTGCATTTCAGTCTGTTTTTTTCTCTCTCTCCTGTCTTTTTTACACAGTCTCTCTCTTGCTATTGCTGAAGTGAAAGTATTCTTGATTACACATATTATTTTCTATTTCTGTCTGTGTGTCTATCTTACTGTATTGTTGTCCCTCACTTTAGCTCTCTGCATCTCAGTCTGTTTCTCTCTCTCTCCCTTTTTTTTACACACACTCTCTCACTTACTCTAACCCCAATCCAGTAATCACCTGTTCAATCTCCTACCATCTGGCAGGAGAGACAGAAGCATCTCTGCACAGACATCCAGAGTGAAAAACAGATTTCTCCCTCTCCGCAGGGCTGAACAATGCCCCCAACCCCACCCATAGTCACTATGGACAGTCTCTAAGTACAAAACATGGGCATTTGGGCAACTACCTTTTTTTGATTGCAGAGTTCTGTTTCTTAAATTTCAGGTTTAGTTCTTAATGTTATTTTGTATTTAATCATTGTACTTGATAAAATGGGCACGTGCAATATTTGACTGGGGCAGCCACTGCTTCTTTTAATTGTAAGAGTTGTTTGTTTTCAATTCGGATGTCACTCTAAATAACTCAGGCACAATTTTAAATGTACTCACTCTGTTTTTAGTCATTGAATAGCCAGTGTGCAGTTTTGCACTGAATGGACCATCACAGCAATCTCAGCTTTGACAATAAAGCTCTAATCTAATCTACCTATCTGTATATCTCTCTCACTGTCTGGTCATAAAAAGATGCAGAAGCCAGCCCGACTCCAACCAAGGAGAAATTCCTTGGCTTGTTCATCTTTCTTTAACCGTAAAACGCTGCTGAATTTTAGGAACAGAATGTCACTAGCGAATAAAAAAAGGTGCTGTGCAGTTACGACTAATGTGGGGAGTGGGCTCTCATTCTGTGCCAGTCTACTGAGGCTACTTGGGGGGCCGTGCACTCGAACGCAGAAGTGGAGTAAGTGTGCTGGTATTGAACTGAGCCTTAAAGCGGATCCCTGTAGACCCATGCTCCTGTCCATTCTACTCGCTAACATCCTGTTGCTGGAAAATAGACTGGATTACCTATATCCGCATCTGAACCAGCGGGAAATGAGGGATTGTTGCACACTCCCCCTGACAGAAATGAGGCTTCAGACTCACCATCCAGCGTGTAGGCCTAATCTCCTTTCGGGCAGACAGAAGTGCTGTGACTTCCAGCAAGACCCATGGAGGTCTGTGCGTCCACATCAATAAGAATTGGCGTGTGAACGCCTTGGTAATATTGACCCAATGCTCACCACGGATAGAGCTTTTACTGGTGAAGTGCAGGCCCTTCTACTTATCAAGGAATTTCACTGCCATTGTGTTTATTGCTGTTTACATCCTCCCCTGTGCTGGTGTTGGGGAAACACTGCAGGAGCTCTTCAGAGCCATTTGCAACCTCGAAGCCACTCATCCTAATGGTGCCTTCACCATTGCTGGTGACTTCAATTATGCCAACTTAAAAACAGCCCTGCCAAAGTTCTACCAGCATGTTTGTGGTGAACTACATATACCTGTCTGGACACGCCCCCTGCTGACTGCTCCTGTGGCTCCTCCCACAGGTCCCTGTATAAAGGCGATTAAGGCCTGAGCCCAGCCTCTCAGTCTCCAGGATGTAGTATGGTGGTCACTCACTGCTTGTTCCTTCTTCCAGTCAATAAAAGCCAATATCTCGCCTTCATGTCTCAGAGTGAGTTATTGATGGTGCATCAATGTTGACTTCACAGCCAGATGAGAGAATACATTAGACCTGGTTTATTCCAACGTTTGTGGAGTCTACAAAGCTGTCCCTCATCCTCACCGCAGATACACAGACCACATCTCCATTTCTCTAATCCCTGCATACAGACCACTGGTTAAACGAGTCAGACCAATTTACAGGGAGACAGGACCCAGCCAGAAAGTGCCACCTCAGTGCTGCGGGACTGCTTGGAAAGCACGGACTGGAGCATATTCTGGGAGGAAGGTATCCACAATCATCACATCAACATTGATGACTGTGTGGGATTGGTGATCGACTACACAGGAAAATGCATCTAGGCTGATACCGTGATTAAATGCTACACTGCCAGGAAAACCAGAACTACAGAGATTTGTGCATTGCTTAGGGAGTGGGACACTGCCTTCAGATCAGGGGACAGGACATCTCTACGGTCAGCAAAAACCATGTAAAGCAAAGCATGAGTATGCACAGAAAACCCACGGACACCTTTGAGACAACAGCACGTGGCAGAGTATTCAAAGCATAACACATTGCAAGTCCACCTGCGCGTCAACAGTGATGTTTCCCTTCCTGATAGGCTGTATGCCTTCTATGCTCAATTTGATGCATGGAATAATGCGATATCGAGGAAAGCTTGCTTTTTCCCTGAGGAACAGGCACTCCCTCTGACCATAGCCTAGGTGAGGAAGATCCTAGCCAGGAGAGACCCAGACAAAGCTGTGGGGCCAGACAGTACCTGGTCACGTGCAGAGGGATAGTCTGGCCCAGCTAACAGAGGTCTTTAACATCTCTCTGAAACTGTCCACTGTCCCTGCAGGCTTCAAGGCAGCTGCCATCATTCTGGTGCCCAAGAGAGCAATGGTAACTGGCCTAAACGATTACCGCCCGGTGCCACTGACTTTAGCAATCATGGAGTGCTTTGAGCGGCTGGTAATGGATCATATAAAATGCTGCCTTCTAGCTACACTGGATTCTTTCCAGTTTGCCCAGTGCTCAGGTCCACTGATGACGCCATAGCCTCGACCCTCCACTCTGTCCTGTCCCACCTCGAAAGGCAGGATGTTGTTCCTAGCGGGATTGTTTAATATAGCTGTTAGGGAGGGTTTAAACTGTGTGGGCAAGGAGAAGGAAACCAGGGTGTTAGGGTCAAGGAAGAGGAAAATAGAATAAGTCAAGGAAGTTCTGCTGTTCAGGAGGATTTAAACTAATGTGGCAGGGGGATGGAAACAAGTCCAGAGAGACAGAGGGGTGTAAAATGAGGGTAGAAGCAAAAAGTAGTAAGGTGAGAAGTAAAACTGGCAGGCAGGCAAATCCAGGGCAAAATCAAAAAGGGCCACTTTTCAACATAATTGTATAAGGGCTAGCTAGGAGTGTTGTAAAAACAAGCCCAAAGGCTTTGTGCGTCATTGCAAGGAGCATTCGTAACAAGATGGATGAATTGAATGTGCAGATAATTATTAATGAATATGATATAGATGGGATCACAGAGACATGGCTCCAGGGTGACCAAGGATGGGAGCTCAACATCCAGGGATATTCAATATTCAGGACGGATAGACAAGAAAGAAAAGGAGGTGGGGTAGCATTGGTGGTTAGAGAGGAGATTAATGCAATAGAAAGGAAGGACATTAACCTGGAGGATGTGGAATCGATATGGGTAGAGCTGCATAACACTAAGGGGCAGAAAACGCTAGTGGGAGTTGTGTACAGGTCACCTAACAGTAGTAGTGAGGTTGGGGATGGCATTAAACAGGAAATTAGAAAAGTGTGCAATAAAGGAACAGCAGTTATAATGGGTGATTTCAATCTACATATAGATTGGGTGAACCAAATTGGTAAGGGTGCTGAAGAAGAGGATTTCTTGGAATGTATGCGGGATGGTTTTCTGAACCAACATGTTGAGGAACCAACTAGAGAGCAGGTCATTCTAGATTGGGTATTGAGCAATGAGGAAGGGTTAGTTAGCAATTTTGTCGTGCGAGGCCCCTTGGGTAAGAGTGACTATAATATGGTGGAATTCTTCATTAAGATGGAGAGTGACATAGTTAATTCAGAAACAAAGGTTCTGAACTTAAAGAAGGGTAACCTTGAAGGTATGAGATGTGAATTAGCTAAGATAGACTGGCAAATAATACTTAAACGGTTGATGGTGGATATACAATGGCAAGCATTTAAAGATTGCATGGATGAACTACAACAATTGTTTATCGCAGTTTGGCAAAAGAATAAACCAGGGAAATTAGTGCACCCATTACTGACAAGGGAAATTAGGGATAGTATCAAGTCCAAAGAAGAAACATAGAAATCAGCCAGGAAAAGCAGCACACCTGAGGACTGGGAGAAATTCAGAGACCAGCAGAGGTGGACAAAGGGCTTAATTAGGAAAGGGAAAAAAGATTATGAGAGAAAGCTGGCAGGGAACATAAAAACTGACTGTAAAAGCTGTTATAGATATGTGAAAAGAAAAAGATTGGTTAAGACAAATGTAGGTCCCTTACAGACAGAAACAGGTGAATTGATCATAGGGAAAAAGGACATGGCAGACCAGTTGAAAATCTACTTTGGTTCTGTCTCCACTAAGGAGAACATAAATGATCTTCTGGAAATAGTAGGGGACCGAGGGTCTAGTGAGATGGAGGAACTGAGGGAAATACATGTTAGTAGGGAAGTGGTGTTAGGTAAATTGAAGGGATTAAAGGCAGATAAATCCCCAGGGCCAGATAGTCTGCATCCCAGAGTGCTTAAGGAAGTAGCCCAAGAAATAGTGGATGCATTAGTGATAATTTTTCAACACTCTTTAGATTCTGGATTAGTTCCTGAGGATTGGAGGGTGGCTAGTGTAACCCCAGTTTTTAAAAAAGGAGGGAGAGAGAAACCAGGGAATTATAGACCGGTTAGCTTGACATTGGTGGCAGGGAGAATGCTAGAGTCAGTTATCAAAGATGTGATAACAGCACATTTGGAAAGCAGTGAAATCATTGGACAAAGTCAGCAAGGATTTGTGAAAGGAAAATCATGTCTGACGAATCTTATAGAATTTTTTGAAGATGTAACTAATAGAGTGGATAGGGGAGAACCAGTGGATGTGGTATATTTAGATTTTCAAAAGGCTTTTGACAAGGTCCCACACAGGAGATTAGTGTGCAAACTTAAAGCACACGGTATTGGGTGTATGGTATTGACGTGGATGGAGAATTGGTTGGCAGACAGGAAGCAAAGAGTGGGAGTCAACGGGACCTTTTCAGAATGGCAGGCAGTGACTATTGGGGTACTGCAAGGCCCAGTTGTTTACAATATATATTAATGATTTAGATGAGGGAATTAAATGCAGCATCTCCAAGTTTGCAGATGACACGAAGCTGGGCGGCAGTGTTAGCTGTGAAGAGGATGCTAAGAGGATGCAGGGTGACTTGGATAGGTTAGGTGAGTGGGCAAATTCATGGCAGATGCAATTTAATGTGGATAAATGTGAGGTTATCCACTTTGGTAGCAAGAACAGGAAAACAGATTATTATCTGAATGGTGGCTGATTAGGAAAAGGGGAGGTGCAACGAGACCTGGGTGTCATTGTACACCAGTCATTGCAAGTGGGCATGCAGGTACAGCAGGTGGTGAAAATGGCGAATGGTATGTTGGCATTCATAGCAAAAGGATTTGAGTACAGGAGCAGGGAGGTTCTACTGCAGTTGTACAAGGCCTTGGTGAGACCACACCTGAGGTATTGTGTGCAGTTTTGGTTCCCTAATCTGAAGAAAGACAATCTTGCCATAGAGGGAGTACAAAGAAGGTTCACCAGATTGATTCCTGGGATGGCAGGACTTTTATATGAATAAAGACTGGATCAACTGTGATTATACTCGCTGGAATTTAGAAGATTGACGGGGATCTTATTGAAACGTATAAAATTCTAAAGGGATTGGACAGGCGAGATGCAGGAAGATTGTTTCCGATGTTGGGGAAGTCCAGAACGAGGGGTCACAGTTTAAGGATAAAGGGGAAGCTTTTAGGACCGAGATGAGGAGAAAATTCTTCACACAGAGAGTGGTGAATCTGTGGAATTCTCAGCCACAGGGAACAGTTGAGGCCGGTTCATTGGCTATATTTAAAAAGGAGTTAGATATGGCCCTTGTGGCTAAAGGGATCAGGGGGTATGGAGAGAAGGCAGGATGAGTTGGATGATCAGCCATGATCATACTGAATGGCAATGCAGGCTCAAAGGGCTGAATGGCCTACTGCTTCACCGATTTTCTATGTTTCTATGTTTCATCAACTTCAGATCGGTGTTTAACACAATCGTCCCTCACAAGCTTGTGAATAAACTGTCCTCAATGGGACTCCACACCCTTCTTTGTATCTGGATCTTGGACTTCTTGACGGAAAGACTGCAGTCAGCCTGCGTTAGCAGCAGGATCTCAAGCTTCGTCACAGTGAGCTGTGGTGCCCCCCAGGGCTATGTGCTCAGCCTGATGCTGTTCACACTGCTGTCTCACATCTTCACTGCCAGATTCAGCTCAAACTGCATCGTCAAGTTCACTGATGATACAACAGTGGTTGGCCTCATCAGCAACAGTGATGAGTTGGCGTACAGAGAGGAGGGAGAGAGGTTTGTCAAATGGCATGAGAACAACAACATGAGTTTAATGTGGACAGACAAAAAAGATGATTGAGGACTTCCAGAAGGCACAAGCTGACAATTCTCCATTGCACATCAACGGCTCTGCTGTGGAGAGAGTGAAGAGTACAGTTCCTTGGTGTACACATAACGGATGATATAACTTGGACCCGCAACATTTCCCACCAGTCAAGAAATATCCACACTTTCTGAGAAGACGGAGGCATGCAAGGTCCCCCAACCCTATTTGTAACAACTTTCTACAGGAGCACGTCAAGAACATCCTGTCTGGCTGCATCATTGTGTGTTACGGAGGATGCAAGGCTTCCGACTGCAAGATCTTACAAAGGATAGTAAAAACCACTGAGGAGATCACCAGGGTTTCTTTTCCCCTATTTGTGCCATTTACCGGGAGCGTTGCAGATGGAGGGGCCAAAGCATTGTTGAGGATCCCTACCACCCATCTCACAGTCTCTTTGACCCACCACCGTCAGGAAGGAGGTACAGGAGCATCAGGACGAGGACGGCCAGACTGAGAAACAGCTACTTACCTCAGGCTGTGAGACTAATGAGTAACCTGCCACCACTGAGAAACCGTCACTAGGTCAGCGTGCTTTTCACTGTCTACCTGCGCTACATGCATTTTGAATTATATTTTATTAACTTATTTATGGTAATATTTTGGTTTATGTGCTGTGTGTGACATATGTTGTGTGTGTGCACCCTGGTCCAGAAGAAGGTTGTTTAGTTTGGTTGTACAGTCAGATGACAACAAACTTCAACTGTATCTCTGGCTCCGGATGTCAGACCTTTTTTCTCCCTCTCCTCTCTTTTTTCCCCACTCTGTCTCATTTTTCTCTCTCTCTATCACTGTCTGTCTCTCATTTTTTCATCACACTCGCGTTCACTGTCTGTCTCTTTCTCATTCATGTCTTGCACATTTTCTGTGGTGAGGTTTTCCTGAAGGTGGAGATAGGAGGGGTAACAGGGGTGAACATGGCTCTCTACTCTCTCATAATAGTGGATCATTTACTGTATGATCATCTGAGATTCATTCATTTTGATAAATAACATGGAATAGGTCCTTCCAGCACCCAGCAATCTTCGATTAGCCCCAGCCTAATCATGGGTCAATGATTAATAATCAATGACCAATCAGACTACTAACCAGTCATCTTTGGACTGTGGAAGAAAACTGGGGGACCCAGAGAAAACCCACACATTCCACGGGGAGGGTATACAGACTCCTTAGAGATGCCGTCTGAAATGAACACTGAATTCCGACGCCCTGAGCTAACCATTATGCTACCATGGCAACCAACTGAGATGGCAGGCAAGGCCTCATCTCATCTGAAGCTTGCCACTTCAGAAATGCATTGAAGGTTCAGCCGAGATTTTTGTGCACAAGGGCCTTGTCTCTGACTTTCAGTGGCTTTGTCATTGCTGTATCCCACAATGATGGCCACAATTCACAAAACCCATCTGTAATGGCTGCAAGAAAAACTGTTGCTCCAAGAGCAGTTCAGATACTGGGTACGATAGAGGAAGTAATTCACCTCTGCACTCTACAAAGCCTTCCCAGCATCCATGTGATACAAGTTAGGAATGTGTAAGAATGCTCTCTACTTCAAGAATTTCAACAATTCTCAGGAATCTCAACACCATTCAGGTCAAAACTGCCCATCTGGTTGACACTCATCCTCCAGCCTAAGTATTACAATAAGATGCACTCTTGGCCTCACAGTCTACCTCGTTATGATCTTGCACTTAATTATTTACCTGCTCTACACTTTTATGATAACTTTTACACTTTATTCTGCATTGTTATTGTATTACCTTACTCTACCTCAATGCACTGTGCAATGATGTAATCTGTATAATCGGTATGCAAGACGAGCTTTTCATTGTACCTTGGTGCATGTGACAATAATAAACCAATAACAATCATTTGTTCATTTCTTATATGCCGTGTCATATGACATGGGTGATCATGGTCTTTCCATGACCGTGATTGCTCTTGGCTGATTTTTCTACAGAAGTGGTTTGCCACTGCCAAGTTTTGGGCAGTGCCACTGGCCGGGTGACCTCAATACCAATACCACTTCCAGTATTAACTCCTCCATTACCAATGCACGGTGTGTACAATATGAACCATTTGCAAACAAACACTCCATTACTTGCCTGGCTATTCTGACAGCACCCTGAAACTATGTTCCAAAGAAGGGTCTCAGCTCAAAATGTTGACTATCTATTAATTTCCAGAGAGGCTGCCTGACCTGCTGAGTTCCTCAAGCATTTTGTGCATGTTGCTCTGAAACTCCACCCTTTATCACCAGGAAGAGGGAAGATGATGGTCAGGAATATCACTCTTTGCTGGTTGCCTTGCAGGCGTCAAATCACCAAGACCTGGAGATATATCATTGTGCAACCTTTGTCTCTGGGTCAAAATCTTGTCATCGCTGCTCAAACTGGAGGTTCAAGATCAAAGATTTGAGATTGTTTATCATCATTCTTCAATACATGAGTGTAAAGGAGAATGAAATGATTGTTACTCTGGATCTGATGCAGAACAAAAAACAAAATAAGCATAAAAACACAATAAAAATTAAAAAAAATTAAATATAAATATAAAAACAATCCTAATGAACACAAGGTACAAGTAACTATTACATACATAGACTGACTGCATGTAGGTAAGGTGTCGGGTATGTTGTGCTGATGCTGGTCTACTGGTGTGGTTCATGTGTGGAGGTGTTGATCAGCTTAACAGCTTCAGGGAAATGACTATTTATTCCCTAAAAGTGGCGTCACAGGTAGATAGGGTATTAAAGAGAGCTTTTGGTTCATTGGCCTTTATTGAGTATTGAGTATAAGAGTTGGAATATAATGGTAAGGTTGTATAAGACATTGGTGAGACCGAATTTGGAGTATTATGTGCAGATTTGGTCACCGAATTACAGGAAGGATATTAATAAGGTTGAAAGAGTGCAGAGAAGGCTTACAAGGATGATGCCGGGACTTGAGAAACTGAGTTACAGAGAAAGGTTGAATACATTAGGAATTTATTCCCTGGAGCGTAGAAAAATGAGGGGAGATTTGATAGAGGTGTATAAAATTATGATGGGTATAGACAGAGTGAATGCAAGCAGGCTTTTGCCCCTGAAGTTAGGGGAGAAAAAAACCAGAGGACATGGGTTAAGGGTAAAGGGGGAAAAGTTTAAAGGGAACATTAGGGGGGGCTTCTTCACACAGAGAGTGGTGGGAATGTGGAATGAGCTGCCAGATAAAGTGGTGAATGCGGGCTCACTTTTAACATTTAAGAGAAACTTGGACAGGTACGTGGATGAGAGGGGTATGGAGAGATATGGTCCAGGTGCAGGTCAGTGGGATGAGGCAGAAAAATGGTTCGACACAGCCAAGAAGGGCCAAAAGGCCTGTTTCTGTGCTGTGATGTTCTGTGGTTCTATGAGTCTGGTGGTCCTGGCATTGTATCTTCCTCCTTGATGGGAGTGGGACAAAGACCTTGAGCAGGGTGGGTGGTATGGGAGTAATTTCATCAGAACTATTACAGATATTCCAAAATGTTTCAGCACCTCAGGGACAGTTAGAACTGAGCAAAACACACAAAAATACTGGAGGAACTTAGCAAGCCAAGGAGCATGTGTGGAGGGAAATAAACAATCATTGCTTTGGGCCAAGTTCCTTCATTAGCAACTGCAGTGGTTCCAGAAGGCACCTTCTCAAGGGCAACTAGGGATGGGCAATAAATGCTGACTTAGCTGGTGATGCCCACATCCCGAAAATGAATAAATTAAAAAAAATTCGGACTGGTCATCAGAGCAAACCTGTTTGCTCTGATGACCAGTCCGAATTTTTTCGTTCTGGCCTTCCTTCTCAGTTGGAAATATCCACTGTTTATTCTTCTCCACTGATGTTGCTTGGCTTTCTAAGTTCCTTCAATATGTTCTCTGTGTGTTGCTCAAGCTTTCCAGCATTTGCAGAAACTCATATGGTTAGAGATAGGAGATAGCAGATAAAGTGGCCACTGAGTTGCGTGTTCATGGTCTTCAGCTGCTGTCGCTCATCCATTTCAATGTTCAACATGTTGTGCATTCAGAGATACAGTTGTAACATGTGGTTATTTGAGTTACTGTCACTTTTCAGTCAGCTTGGGCCAGTCTGGCTATTCTCCCCTGCCCTCTCTCATTACCAAGGTGTTTTCATCACAGGACAGCTGCTCTCTGGATTTTTTTTTTTTTTGTTTTCGTATTTTTTTGCATCATTCTCTGTAAACTCTAGAGATTGTTGTGTGTGAAAATCTCAGAAGATCAGCAGTTTCTGGAATACTCAAACCTCTCTGTCTGGCACCAATAATCCTCCATGGTCAAAGTCACTTAAATCACATTTCTTCCCCCATTCTGACGTTTGGTCTGAACCTCTTCACCATGTCTGCATGCTTTTATCCAAGTGATTGGATATTGGATTTTATCCAAGTGATATCCAAGTTGCTGCCAAGTGATTGGCTGATTAGATACTTGCAATAACAAGCAGGTGTACCGTTGTACCTAATAAAGTGGCTGGTGACATCAGGTCTCAAAAAATAAACACATAAAATTGCACACCACATTCAAGGCTCTTGTAATAATTAAGTGTTTTCAATCATCAATTAAGGTAAGTGGTATCATTATATTAACTCTAATGAAGCTGGGAGTTGGGAGTAGAGCTTGTGGTACAGTTTAAGGTTTGACTGACATTGCTGAATTTTATTGAGTAAATCAATAAATTCTCTATTACACTGGATTCAGTCCAGCTGCTCAAAGGCTCGTCACTTTGTGATTGTAGTTACAGCCACTCTGTGGAGGGTCATTGTAGTGTAGCAGTTAGCATAACTCTATTACTATGCCAGTGACCAGTGTTCAATTCCCACCACTGTCTGTAAGGAGTTTGTATATTCTCCCTGTGACCGCAAGGATCTCCTCTGGGTGCTCCAGGTTCCCCCACTTTCCAAAGACGTACGGGTTGGGGTTAGTAAGTTGCAGCATGCTCTGTCGGTGCTGGAAGCATGGAGATGTGTGCAGGCTGCCCCCAAAGACTTACGGATTAGTAGGTTAATCAGATGGAATTGGGTGGGCTGGGCTCATTAGACTGAAAGGGCCCATTACCATGCAGTATCTCTAAATAAGTAAATTTGTACCACAGAAGGCTGTTGAGTGGAGACGGTGGGAGGAGGCACAGACTGCAGATGATGTACTTCGGTCAGTGGTGTCTCTGTCATCAAAACCTGAGAAAACAAACCAGAGTCCATAATCAAAGCACCCATGACTGAAGACAGACAGCCTCCAGTAAAAGTACTAACAGTGTTTTAATCAGGGGACATCTTCAAAGCTCAAAATAAGTTTATTATCAAAGTACTGTATGCACAGTACATGCCAGCATATATTATTCTGTGATTGATTTTCTTGCAGGCATTCACAGTAGGACAAAGAAATGCAATAGAGACACTGAAAAGCAGAGACTGAAAACAACCAATTTGCATAAGAACGTAAACTATAGAATTATTAAATAAATATAAATAATATTGAGAACATGAGTTGCAGAGTCTTTGGAATGCAGGGGTTGTGGAAGAGTTTGGAATTGTGGTGAGACAAGTTATCCAGCCTGATGGATGAAAGATGATTATTGTTCCTGGACCTGATGGTGCGGGCCTCAAGTCTCCTGTACCTCATTCCTGACGGCAGCAACGAGGAAAGGGCATGGCCTGGAGCAGTTTTCTTGTGGTTAATAATGAAAATTTAAGCATTATAGCTCATTCTAATCATGGAGATTACAAGGCAGAAGAATACTCTTTCTCATTACGCTTGTGCTTCATTCAAATTTCATCAAACCTGCCTCCGGCAATCTTTTTAATCATTTCCCAATTAGATGGCGCATTTGGCTATCTTTTAAACGATAGCTAATACTGTCAAGGGCATTCAGTCTTGCCGGTCTCTGCATGAGATTTCTTAAAATGCAGCAGTGCTCAGAAAACTTTGTGAACATAACGAGCACCTTTGAATAGGTTCCCTTGCTGAAAGCTCTTTATTTCTTGAGCGGATAGATATTTCCACCGAGAATAATATGAAAGTAAAGTCATGCTAGAAGATGCAACTGACTGATCTAATCAAAAGGGTCTTTTCTGTTGTGGACTAAAGCACCCTGAGATTCAAAGTTGATTTTGAACTGCCCTGATGTAAGGAGAGAGCAAAATGTGATTCATCCCTTTTCGAGTCCAAGTTCATCTTTAATTATCATTCAACCATACACGAATACAGCTGAATGAAGCAGCTTTCCTCTGAGGCCAAGGTGCAAAACATACTCGGCACAAAATACCTCAAGGTGCACACACATTCAAGATAGCAAGCAAACATATAGTCACTACCCAAAAGAAATATATATAGCCCAGGTCCCTGTAATATGCAGTTCCTGGCAGTCTGCAGATGAACACAAACATGAGTATAATCTAACTTGTCATTACACGATCGAACACCAGAGGGCAGCACCAATGGTGGACACCAATATAAAATGGAAGTTTAAAGGCTAAATGGTGTCAGTTTGTAATGTAGTAATGGCCTGTTTTCCTACTTATTGGCCAATGTATTGTCTCTAGCTGAATACACATCATTAACATGAGATACTGGTGAATAATGTTTTCTTCCTTACAAACTGGTTGTCTCCGTTTTTCTAGGTTATGTGCCTGGGCCTAAGGTTGTGAGAGATGAGAGGGAGCAGCTGATACTACTAATGGGCTGATAATTATGTTGTAATTTTGAAGGAACTTTAAAGGGTATAACAAGGCAGAATCCTCACAAGTGGTGAAGGCGTTGGAAATAGACAGAAAGGGTTGCATGAAAGGCAGAAATCAGTTTATTAAGTGGATGATAAGTATTATGTTATTTTCTGTACCCCTACATCAGTAATCGTTTGTTGTTTTCTCTCTGTATTACATTTATGCTAGTTCTAATGAAGTGATTTCTTGTGGCCTTTGAGATGTGGGCAGGGCCTCCCTTTGTTTGCGAGTGCCCTGAGCTGAACCAGGAAAGAACAAAGAATTAATTTTTAAAATAATTTTCATTACGCCTGTGTATATCTGAGGCAAGCGTTGACCAATCCTGTTGAAAGTGAAAATGATGCAAAGTCTCACCTGAGTGCTGATTGGCTGTGACCTCTGCGCAAGCTTGTCCTGTAAGCTAGTGTTCACCGATTGCCTTGATGGCGTGCTTGCTTCAGTGCGTACCTTGGATGCTGTTGCTGAAAATGGGAAACATTCACTCCATCAAATACATTCCGATGTTCTCTCAGGCTTAAAATATTTACCAGCAGAGATTGATTTCAGAAATGTTTCAAAATTGGGATGATATGTTGAAGTTACACAAGGCATTGGCAAGGCCTGATTTGTAGTAGTGTGCTCATTTTCTGCTGGCCTACCTACAGGAACGATATTAGATTGAAGGATCACAGAGAAAATAAACAAGGATGCTGTTGGGACATGAGGACCTGAGTTGTAGAGAAAGGTTGAATTGGATAGGACTTTATGCCCTGGAGTGTAGGAGAATGAGGGGAGATTTGATAGAGGCATACAAAATTATGTGGGGTTTAGATTGGATAAATATAAGCAGGTTTTTTCCACTGAGGTTGGGTGAAACTACAACTAGAGGTCATAGGTTAAAGGGAAAGGTGAAAGTTTAAAGGGGAACCTGAAGGGGATTGTCTTCACTCAGACAGTGGTGAGAGTGTGGAATGAAGTGGTGGACTTCAATGTTTCAGTGAAGTTTGGATAAGTACATGGCTGAGAGGGGTATGGAGGGCTATGGTGCAGGCACTACCAGGTAGAATAGTAATTTGGCATGGACTAGATGGGCTGAAGGGCCTGGTACTGTGCTGTAGAGCTCTATGACCCTATAAATAATTTAAAAAAATTCAGATATGCCACCATCTTCTTCACAAATTTCAAAGATTTTTTTTTCACGAAGGGAATGTGACAGGCATTTTGCTATGTATGGAATGCGTAGTGTATTGCTGAGAAATTCATCCCTGGTCACTGGGGTTTAATGTGTAACCAGAGAGTGTCAGCTCACGACTATTTCCAAAGGTCATTACCACTGACCAGCTTACTGATTAATTTATTGTCATATACACCAGGGTGCAATGAAATTCCTTGCTCATCTGAAGCTCACAGAGTACACAAGACAAGTTGTAATAACAGATATGACAACGAATACAAGAATACAAAACGAAAGAATGCGCAAAAATTATTGTGTCGTTTGAGGTAATACAGAAAAAATGCTTAAGTGACAATAATGGAATAACTGAGAGTGCTAGGGTCAAGAATCAGTTTGCAATGTGCAGATGCTACTGTATACAGTAGTTCAAAGACCAAAGTAAATTTATTATTGAAGTATGTATATGTCACTACATACTACCCTGCAATTCATTTTCTTGCAGGCATTCACAGGAAAACAAAGAAATAGAATAGAATCAATGCTAAACTACACACGGAGAGCAACAAACAACCAAGGTACAAAAGGCAAACTGTGACAAATAAAACGATGATGATAATAAATGCATAAATAATACTGAGATCATGAGTTGGAGAGTTTTTCAAAGTGAGTCTGCAGGTTGAGGCTTATATATAATGCTATAATTAGATTTTAGAACATTGAACAGTTCAGCACAGTACAGGCCTATCAGCCCATGATGTTTTGCCAACCTTTTAACTTACGCAAGGATCAATCTAACTCTTCCCTCCTACATAGCCTCCATTTTCCTTCCATCATTGTAGCCAGGCCTAACGGAGACATTCAGGATAGACGTTGCTTTAGTTTGTCTGAAATTACCAGTGCCTCTCTGTTTCTTCTCTGTTTTACAGTTGGCGGCTGAAGATTTTAACTGTAGTAGTTCTGAACAAAAATACATGATGATTCTCTTGGGAGTGACACACAAAGTCACCGTTCTCTGGCACCATCTTGGACGATCTATCCTGGGTCCTACTCATTAGTGCATTCACAGAGGAGGCACACCAGCGGCTCTAGGTCTTTGAGATTTGGTATGCAACCAAATTTCCACAGAAGTGCCATGGAGAGCGTTCTGGCGGGTCGCATCATCGTCCGGTGTGGAGTCTCCAAAGCGCGGGGTCGGAGGACGCTGCAGAAGGTTCTAGACCCAGCCAGCTCCATCACTGGCACAAGCCTCCACACCATCAAGAACATCTTCAAAAGGAGGTGCCTTAAGAAGGCGGCACACCATTAAGGACCTCACTACGCAGGACACGCCCACTTCTCATTACTAACATCAGAAAGGAGGTGCAGGAGACTGAAGACTCACACTGAATGATTTAGAGATGGCTTGTTCTTCACAGCTATCGTATTTCTGGATGTTTAATGAACCCGACCTTGCTATTCCTCTTTTGTGCTATTTATTTATGTAACTATCTTTTTCTAGTAGCTTATAGCATTTTTATGTATGGCACTGTATTGCTGATAGAGTGATAGAGTTCTCGATAGAGTGGATATGGAGAAGATGTTTCCTATAGTGGGGGAGACTAGGACTAGAAGACAAAATCTCAGAATTGAGGGAAGTCCATTTAGAACAGAGATGAGGTGGAATTTCTTTAGCCAGAGAGTAGTGAATCTGTGGAAATTATTGTCACAAACAGCTTTGGAGACCAGGTCATTGGATGTAGTTAAGGTGGAGGTTGATAGATCCTTAATAGGTCAGGGCATGAAAGGTTATGGGAAGAAGGCAGGAGAATGGGGTTGAGAATGAGATGGGTCAGACATGATCAAATGATGACGCTGATTCAATGGGCTGAATGGCCTAATTCTGTTCCAATGTCTTATGGTCTTATACATAAGAGATTCTGCAGATGCTGAAATCTTGAGCAACACACACTAAATGATGGAGGAACTCAGCAAGTCTGACAGCATATATGGGGAGGCATGAACAGGCTGAGACCCTTCGCCAGGACACCTCCTCAGCACAATTTCATGACGAACGTACGTTAACGATAAACCTGATTCTGATTCAGCCCACCTTAATGGAAACCAAATGAGGACAAACATACTGTAGATAAATCCGGTAATTTTTCACTTACAGGGAGTGTCGGACAATGCATCGTGAGAGGACTTGAAGGAGCTTGGAGATGACACCGAGCATGGTCGACTGCTACTGAGCTTCTCGGTGGAAACATCCTGGACACACTCACATTGCCTGCTCTCCATGTGGCAGTCCTGAATCTGTAACATGCCGGAGAGGTGACAGTCACAACACTGAGATTACGGAAACACATGTTCAAAGAGCATATCGAATTTGGGAAACTTTTCTGAGGTGCTTTGCTGGGATAAAATGGGGGCCATCCAAGATTAGATGAGCTTTATTTGTCACATGTACACTGAAACATACAGTGAAATGTGTTGTTTACATCAGTGACCAACACAGTCTGAAGACACGCCGGGGATAGCCCACTGCACTTCCGGTGCCATCACAGCATGCCCACAACTCACTAACCCTAATCGGTATGTCTTTGGACTGTGGGAAGGAACTGGAGCACCTGGAGGTAACCCACGTGGTCACAGGGAGAACAGACAAACTCCTTCCAGGCAGTGGTTGGAATTGAACCCCGACCTCACAGCTGGTGCTGGCCTGTGGTGTAGTGACACCAGCAGCGGACTTCGAGGCAAATGATGCCTGGTCTGGCTGGTTCCTTGCACACTTTCTGTTGTGCTGAGCTGAGCGTCGAGCTAGCAGCCTGGGCTCCGAACAAACAGATAAATGCTACGGAAGTGGCCAAAATGCTGCCCGATGCACCACAAGGCGTGAAAAGAAACCACAATTACAACTGGTACTGTAGAGCATTGCACGCGTGGCCACACTACCAGGCTGCCCCGGAGAGCTATCCTTCATTGGTTCTCTGATTCTAGCTCAATAAGCTACGGCATGCACACTAACCCTGTGGACTTCCACTTTTGTAAGAACACAAGGTTATTTGCAGTAGACAGAGGGGCACTTGAATAAATGGTACGCAGATAAGACAGCCATTGCATCTGACCATTCACGGCTAAACTGGAGATCTGCACCAGAAAGCCACCTGTCTATAAAATGTGTCGCTTTGAAGTTTGAAGACCACTGCGTCTTATCTAAGAAAGGATGTGCTGGCACTGGAAACAATCCAGAGGAGGAGTGTGAGAATGATCTCGGGAATGAAAGCATTAATATACGAGGAGCATTTGATGTCTCCGGGCCTGTACTTGTAGTTTAGTGAAATGAGGGGAGATCTCATTGAAACCCATCAAATATTGAAAGGCCTGGATAGAGTGGACACAGACAGGATATTTCCTACAGTGGGTGAGTCTAGAATTAGCTTTATTTGTCATGTGTATCAAAACATACAGTGATACGTACTACTTGTGTCAATGACCAACACAGTCCGAGGATGTGCTGGGGGCAGCCTGTATGTTTCTGGTGCCAATGTATCACGCTCACAAATTACTAACCCAAACCGTATGTCTTTGGAATGTGGGAGGAAAACCGAGCACCCTAAGGAAATCCAAGCAGTAATGGAAAGAACATGCAAACTCCTTGTAGACAGTGGCTGGGATTGAACCTCGGTCACTGGCTTGTAACGTGTTATGCTAACTACTACGCTACCAAGAGACATGACTGAGGTTTAGCCTCACCATTGAATGGTGTAAGGAGGTAAAGATCAGCCCATGCCTTCCTCCCATTTTTGCTCTTATGACTGAAAGAATTCTGGTCATTATAGCAACTGGTTCAGGAGATCGATAACTTTGATGGTAATTGCTACCGTCAGCCAACAGATTTGGCAGTTCTTGCTACCTTTAGGACTGGTGGAGTCAGGATCTCAGGTGAAGTTTCCTTGAGGCCTAGTTCCTGCCGTCTCTCTGCACGGACTTCGGCGTAGCTGCAAATCAAAAGATGGAGGCAGATGAAATTTGGGCTTAATTTTGGGCTAAACACACAGAAAAGATGACTGTGATGTCATCAGCCACATTAGCGATACTAGCTAAATGCTTTAGTTAAGATGTACAATTAACAGGAATTCACAACTTGCCAGTGTAATAGATAAATCCTTCTAACTTGTCAAAGACTAAAGAGAAAACCATTACAGGACAAATTGAACCATCTGAAGTCATTGCCTAAACCACGTGCACACACGCAATCGGTCCTGTCAAACATGGACGTAATAGCTCAAGTTCAATTCACTTTACTTTCCGTGAGGAACTTTGTGCAGAGGTAAGGACAATATCACAGAACGTAAGATACACAACACCACACTACATATATTTAAACACAATATAAAATACTCACAATAGATAATAAATACTAAAAATTAATGCACGTGATTTAAAATACAAATACACACAATAAAACTGACTGTTTTTCGTACAAAGGTGCTAAGCGTATTATATATTCAAACGGGTGTAGAGGAGGCGAACGGAGTAAGGCACAAAAATGGATAAAGCTCTTCTGTTGCTGATGGGCAGGGCCCCGTAGTGGTGTCCAGACTGCATGGGAGTGTAGGATGTGTGAAGTGTATGTGTAATGTCCTCTTCTATTTGCTGAGCCTTCTTTATAGTCCATCTCTTACAGACGCTGTTGAGTGACTTGCGTTCCTGGCCAATGATTTTACTACTTATTCTGACAATTCTGTCGAGTGGGCTGAGATTGATAATGCCCATTGCTCTGAACCATGCCATTCAAATTTATTGTCATCTGACTGTACATAGTTAGAACTGAACACACCAACGTTCCTCTGGACTAAAGTGCGCCCACAAAACTGATATCTCACACAGCACGTAAAACAAAATATTACCACAAATAAGTTAATAGATTCATTAAAGTTTTTGAAATCTTTTATGTTCCACTATTATCCATTTCACCTTGACCTTCACTATATTTTGACAACTACCACTGTTCTGAAATTGGTTTTGAGTTTCTCTTTTCTCTCATTTTCCTTTTCAGAATGTTGGCATCATTAGCCAGGCAAGTTTTTCTTACCTGTCCCGAATTGTTCCCAGACAGAATGGCTTGCTAGACCTTTGCAGAGGCAAACACATTCTGTGGGTCTAGATTCGCATACTCAACTCTCTTCCCAACTCAGACTTTCTGATTTCTCTCACCCCCATTGGGCAAAAGATACTAAAAGTTGATAGCATGTAGTACCAGGTTCAAGGGCAGTTTCTATCCTACTGTTAGAAGGCTAATGAATGGCTTCCTTGTATGATAAATGGACCTTTGACCTTAAAATCTACACTCAGTGGCCTCTTCATTAGGTACACCTGCTCGTTGTGGACGGCCTAGTAGAGTAGTGGTTAACACAACGCTTTACAGTACCGGTGTCCCAGATTTAATTCCTGCTGCTGTCTGTAAGGAATTTGTATGTCCTCCCGGTGACTGCCATAGGTCTCCTCTGAGTGTCATGGGTTCCTTCCACAACGCAAAAGATGTATTGGTTGGTAGGTTAATTGGTCATTATAAGTTGTCCTGTGATTAAAGTTAAATCAGGCGTTGCTGGATAGCACACCTCAAAGGGCTGGGAGGGACCATTCTGTGCTGCAGCCCAATAAATAAATAAATACCTAATACCTAATCAGCCAATCACGTGGTAGCAACCTCCTGCATGCAGACATGGTCAAGAGGTTCAGTTGTTGTTTGAACCAAATGTCAGAATGGGGAAGAAATGTGATCGAAGTGACTTTGACTGTGGAATGATTGTTGGTGCCAGACAGGGTGGTTTGAGTATCTCAGAAACTGCTGATCTGGGATTTTCACACAATCCAGTCTCTAGACTTTACAGAGAATGGTGGGAAAAAGAAATAAAAGCATTCAGTGAACACCAGAAAGGTGAGAGGAGAATGGCCAGACAGGTTCAAACTGCCAGGAAGGCAACAGTAACTCAAACAACCACGAGTTACAACAGTGGTGTGCAGAAAAGCATTTCTGAATGCACAGCACATCGAACCTTGAAGTGGCTGGGCTACAGCAGCAGAAGACCATGGACATACACACAGTGACCACTTTATTAGGTACAGGAAGTACATTAACATATTGTGAAGGGTCTCAGATACTTACAGGTGCAACATGAGTCTACCATGGGTTAAAATTTAATATCAGCACCTTTTGATATAATGTTAAGCATGTTTAATATTACCAGCGAATCTCCATGGTGTGGTTTGGTGTATGCAGAGAGAATCATAAATTGATGGGGAACGATGATGATTCCAAATACCACTGGTAAAAGTTATAAGTTAAAAGTTACAAACACAAGAGGTTCTGCAGATGCTGGAAATCCAGAGTAACACACGCAAGATGCTGCAGGAACTCAGCAGGCCCGGCAGCATCTCTGGAGAGGAATAAACAGTTGCCGTTTCAGGCGGGGCCTCTTTATCAGGAAAAGGGCAGAAGGTGGAATAAGAAGGTTGGGGTGGGGAGGAGGACAAGCTGGCAGATATGTGAGACCAGATGAGGTGGTAGGCAGGTGGATGGGGGAAGGGGACGAAGCAAGAAGCTGGGAGGTGATGGGTGGAAGAGGCAAAGGGCTGAAGAGGAAGGAATCTGATAGGAGAGGACAGTGGACCAAGGGAGAAAGGGAAGGAGGAAGGCAACCAAAGGGAGGTAAAGGTATTGTGGTACTGTACACGATCTTTAACCTCAAGGCTGCTTTCTTCAGTTTCAAAGGATATTCTCAAAGGAGTCGCAAACCTCTTTCTTGAGAATAATGCCATTGATGACTGCTTGAGGTTGCAGTGAGCTAGCCTGCTACAAGAGGGCGCTCTCAGCCTATCGTTTCATGAATAGGTGCCTGATTGATTTTTCTTGGAAAAAGTACTTGTTGTTTTTATTAATAATTTTGTTATTTTGCTAAAGGCCAATTGTTAATCATTTTGAATCAGAAACATTTTACAAATTGAAGGAGTCACCAGCTAACTAATCACTGTTTGAGGAAGATTCATTGTTGGTTAGAGAGCTAAAGTCTAGAAATCCATCCCAGGTGGTATATATGACCACATGGTCAATACAACATTGTGAACTGAAGGGCCGATACTGTGCTATACCATTATGTGTTCTATGTGCTAATACTAAATAAAGATTATGTTCAACTTCTGGTAACTTACACCCTCTCCCTTCTCTCTTCAATTCCCTACTCTGGCCTCTTACCTCTTCTCCTCACCTGCCTATCACCTTCCCTTGGTGCCCATCCTCCTTCCTTTTTTCCCATGGTCCACTCTCCTCTGCCTTCAGATTCCTTCTTCTCCAGCCCTTCATCTTTTCTTCCTAACACCTACCAGTTTCTTACTTCATCCCTCCTGCCCTACCCACCCGGCTTCATGTACCACTTAGCTTGTACTCCTTCCACTCTCCCCACATTCGTAATCTGACATCTTTCCTTTTCCTTTCCAGTCTTGAAGAAAGATCTCAGCCTGAAATGACAACTGTTTATTCTTCTCCAGAGATGCTGCCTGGCCTGCTGAGTTCCTCCAGCATTTTCTGTGTGTTACTCTGGATTTCCAGCATCTGCAGAACCTCTTGTGTTTAAGATTATGTTCTATGTTCAGTGTTCTATGTTCTTATCTTTCACGTTGGGACTAAGCCGACAGCACAATACAAGCCCTTTGGCCCACAATGCTGTGCCGAACATTTAGTAATTACCTAGGGTTACCCATAGCTCTCTACTTTTCTAAGCTCCATGTACCTATCCAGGAGTCTCTTAAAAGACCCCATCATATCTGCCTCCACCACTGTTGCTGGCACTCACTCATCAATCTCTGCATAAAAAAAAACTTACCCCGACATCTCTTCTGTACCTGCTTCCAAGCACCTTAAAATTGTGCCCTCTCGTCTTAGCCATTTCAGCCCTGGGAAAAAGCCTCTGACTATCCACACGATCAGTGCCTCTCATCATCTTATACACCTCTATCAGGTCACCTCTCATCCTCTGTCACTCCAAGGAGAAAAGGCCGCGTTTGCTCAACCTATTCTCATAGGGCATGCTCCCCAATCCAGGCACCATCCTTGTAAATCTCCTTTGCACCCTCTCTATAGTTTTGATATTTTTCCTGTAGTGAGGTGACCAGACCTGAGCTCAGTACTTCAAGTGGGGTCTGACCAGGGTCCAATATAGCTGTAACATTACCTCTCGGCTCTTGAACTCAATTCCATGATTGATGAAAGCCAATGCACCCTATGCTTTCTTAACAACAGAGTCAACCTGCGCAGCAGCTTTGAGTCTGCTATGGACTTGGACCCAAGATCCCTCTGATCCTCCACAATGCCAAGAGTCTTACCACTAATACTATATTCTTCCATCATAATTGACATACCAAAATGAACCACCTCACACATGTGGATTGAACTCCATTTGCCACTTCTCAGCCCAGTTTTGCATCCTATCGATGTCCCGCTGTAATCTCTGACAGCCCTCCACACTACCACAACACCACCAACCTTTGTCATCAGCAAATCTACTAACCCATACCTCCACTTCCTCATCCGGGTTATTTATAAAAATCACAAAGAGAAGGGCTCCCAGAACAGATCTCTAAGGCACACCACTGGTCACCGACCTCCATGCAGATTATGACCCGTCTACAATCACTCTTTGCTTTCTGTAGGCAAGCCAATTCTGGATCCACAAAGCAATATCCCCTTGGATCCCATGCCTTCTAACTTTCTCCGTAAGCTTTACATAGGGGTACCTTATCAAATGGCTTGCTGAAATCCATATACCCTACATCTACTGCTCTACCTATATCAATGTGTTTAGTCACATCCTCAAAAAATTCATTCAGACTCATAAGCCATGACCTGCCCTTGACAAAGCCATGCTGACTATTCCTAATCATATTATGCCTCTCCAAATATTCATAAATCCTGCCTCTCAGGATCTTCTCCATCAACTTACCAGCCACTGAAGTAAGACTTACTTGTCTATAACGTCCTGGGGTATCTTTACTCCCTTTCTTGAATAAGGGAACAACATCCACAACCCTCCAATCCTCCGGAACCTCTCCTGCCCCCATTGATAATGCAAAGGTCATTGCCAGAAGCTCAGCAATCTCGTCTAGTCCCCATGACTTATCCAACTTGATGCTTCCGAAAGCTTCAGCACATCCTCTTTCTTAATATCTATATGCTCAAATTTTTCAGTCAGCTGTAAGTCATCCCTACAATCACCAAGATCCTTTTCCTTAGTGAATACTGAAGAAAAGTACTTATTAAGTACCCCTGCTATCTCCTCTAGTTCTGTACACACTTTTCCACTGTCACACTTGATTGGTCCTTTTCTCTATAGCTCTTCACATACTTGTAGAATGCCTTGGGGTTTTCCTTAATCCTGCCCACCAAAGTCTTCTCATGGCCCCTTCTGGCTCTCCTAATTTCATTCTTAAGTTCCTTCCTGCTAGCCTTATAATTTTCTAGATCTCTATTATTACCTAGCTCTCTGAACCTTTTGTAAGCTTTTCTTTTCGACTAAATTTACTACAGCCTTTGTTCACCATGGTTCCTGTACCCTACCATCTTTTCCCTGTCTCATTGGAACGTACTTATGTAGAACACCACACAAATATCCCCTGAACATTTGCCACATCTCTGCCATACATTTCCCTGAGAACATCTATTCCCAATTTATGCTTCCAAGTTCCTGCCTGATAGCCTCATATTTCCCCTTACTCCAATTAAACATTTTCCTAACTTGTCTGTTCCTATCCCTCTCCAATGCTCTGGTAAAGGGGATAGAATTGTGATCACTATCTCCAAAATGCTCTCCCACTGAGAGACCTGACACCTGACCAGGTTCATTTCCCAATGTCAGATCAAGTACAGCCTTTCCTCTTGTAGGCTTATCTACATATTGTGTCAGGAAACCTTCCTGAACGCACCTAACAAACTCCACCCGATCTAAACCCCTCGCTCCAGGGAGATGCCAATCAATATTTGGGAAATTAAAATCACCCACCATGACGCCCCTGTTATTATTATACCTTTTCTGAATCTGTCTCCCTATCTGCTCCTCAATGTCCCTATTACTATTGGGTGGTCTATAAAAAACACCCAGTAGAGCTATTGACCCCTTCCTGTTCCTAACTTCCACCCACAGAGACTCAGTAGACAATCCCTCCATGACTTCCTCTTTTTCTGCAGATGTGACACTATCTCTGATCAACAGTGCCACGCCCCCATCTCCTTTGCCTCCCTCCCTGTCCTTTCTGAAACATCTAAAGCCTGGCACTCGAAGTAACCATTCCTGCCCCTGAGCCATCGTAGTCTCTGTAATGGCCACAACATCATAGCTCCAAGTACTGATCCACATTCTCTCATCTGCTTTGTTCATAATACTCCTTGTATCAAAATAAACACATCTCAAACCATCAGTCTGAGTGCATCGCTTCTATATTACCTGTCTGCCCTCCCTGTCACACTGCCTACAATCTTTCTCTATTTGTGAGCCAACTACCCTTCCTCCGTCTCTTCAGTTCGGTACCCATCCCCCAGCAATTCTGGTTTAAACTCTCCACAGTAGCCTTAGCAAACCTCCCTGCCAGAATATTGGTCCCACCTTGGATTCAAGTGCAACCCGTCCTTTTTATACAGGTCACACCTGCCTCACCAGAAGTCCCAATGATCCAGAAACCTGAATCCCTGGCCCCTGCTCCAATCCCTCAGCCACGCATTTATCCTCCACCTCACTCTATTCCTATACTCACTGTCACACGGCACAGGGAGTAATCCCAAGTTTACTACCTTTGAGGTCCTGCTTCTCAACTTCCTTCCTAACTGCCTGTAGTCTGTTTTCACGCCCTCCTCCCTTTTCCTGCCTATATTATTGGTACCAATATGTACCACGACCTCTGCCTGTTCTCCTTCCCACTCCAGAATATCGTGGATGCGATCAGAAACATCCTGGACCCTGGCACCTGGGCGGCAAACTACAATCCGTGTTTTTTTCCTGTGTCCACAGAATCGCCTGTCTGACCCCCTGACTATAGAGTCCCCTATCACTACTGCCATCCTCTTCCTTTCCCTATCTTTCTGAGCCACAGGGCCAGACTCTGTGCCAGTGGTGTGGCCACTGTCGCTTCCCACAGGTAGGCTGTCCCCCCAACCGTACTCAAACAGGGGTACTTATTGTCAAGGGGGAGAGCCACAGGGGTACTCTCTACCCTCTGACTCTTGCCCTTCCCTCTCCTGACTGTTATCCACTTATCTGTCTCCTGAGGCCCCAGTGTGACTACTTGCCTGTAACTCCTCTCTATCACCTCCTCACTTTCCCTGACCAGTGGAAGGTCATCGAGCTGCATCTCCAGTTCCCTAACACGGTCCCTCAGGAGCGGCAGCTTGATGCAACTGGCGCAGATATGGCCGTCCGGGAGGCTGGGCAATATTCCAAGTGCAGTCTGACCAATGCCTCATAAAGCCTCAGCATCACATCTTCGCTTTTATATTCTCGCCCTCTCGATATGAATGTTAGCATTGCACTTGTCTTTCTTACTTCCGACTCAACCTGCAAGTTAACCTTTAGAGAATCCTATAAGAGGACTCCCAAGTCCCTCTGCAGCTCTGATTTATCAATTTTCCGCCTGTTTAGAGAACAGTCTGAACCTTTATTTCTTCCCTTCACTGCCTCTTCTTTGCCCACTCTCCTAATCTGTCTCTCCTTCTGCAAACATCCTGCTTTCTGAACACTACTAGCCCTTCCACCTATCTTCATATTGTCCACAAACATGACCACAGCGTCAATTCTTTTACTCAAGTCATTGGCATATAACATGAAAAGAAATGACCTGAACACTGATTCCTGTGGAACACCATCAGTCACCAGCAGCCAACCAGAAAAGGCCACCTTTATTCCCACTCTTTGCCTCCCGCCTCTCAGCCAATCTTTTATCCATTCTAGTGTCTTGCCTGTAATACCATTAATACCATTAAACAGCCTCATGTGTGGCACCTTGTCAAAGGCCTTCTGATACTCCAAGTGAACAACATCCATCGATTCTCCTTTGTCGATCCTACCTGTTATTTCCTCAAAGGATTCTAACAAATTTGTCAGGCAAGATTTTCCTTAAGGAAACCATGCTGAATTTGGCTGATTTTGCCATGTCTCCACGTACCCCAAAACCCCATCCTTAATAAAGGACTGTGACATCTTCCCGACCAGAGATCAGTCTAACTGGCCAACAATTTCTTTTTTTCTGTCTCCCTTCCTTCTTGAAAAGTGGAGTGACATTGTCAATTTTCCAGACTTCTGGAACTATTCCAGAATCTAGTGATTCTTGAAAGATAATTAATAGCGCCTCCACAATCTCTTCAGCCACCTTTTTCAGAAGAGTGTAGTCCACCTAGTCTAGGTGACTTATCTACCTTCAGTCACTTCAGCTTCTCAAGCATCTTCTCCTTATTAAGAGCAAAAACACTCACTCTGCCCCCTGACAGTCTCACATTTCTGGCATTCTGCTAGTGTCTCCCACAGTGAAGACTGACACAATATTCTTATTAAGTTCATCTACTATTTGTTTGTCCCCATTACTCCCTCTCCAATGTCATTTTTCCAGTGGGCCAATATCCACTCTCCTCTCTCCTTTACTCTTTATAAATAGAACAAACTGTGAGTTTGGGCACCAATATTCTTTGCATGGATAGATCAGCTGTGATTATGTTCTTCGGGACCTTCTTTGTGGCTTTTAATCTGAGTCACAGGTTAAAAGTTCACTCCTGTATCTCCAATGTGCTGTGCCACTGTATGTACTGCATTCCCTGTGAACAGCCCAATTGTAATGCAGGGGAATGGAGAATCACCGGTCTCACTTCTACTTCTAGCCCTTCCTGCTCAAGGGCATTCTGTTACACACACATTGCAGGATGGGTGAAAGGATCTCAGCAGGTCAGGCAACATTCCAATCAGATTCCTTCTTCTTCGGCACTTTGCCTTTTCCACTTATCACCCCTCAGCTTCTCACTTCATCCCCCCCTCCCTCACCCACCCACCTTCCTCTTCATGTGGTCTCACCTCTCACCTGCCAGCTTCTACTCCTTTCCATCTCCTCCATCTTCTCATTCTCGCTTCTTCCCCCTTCTTTTTCAATCCTGATGAAAGGTCTCAGCCTGAAATGTCATCTGTTTATACATCTCCCTAAATACTGCTTGGCACACTGAGTTCTTCCACTAATTAGTGTGTATTGCTCTGGATTTCCAGCATCTGCAGATTCTCTTGTGTTTATGACCTTGGCAGTTGAGTACAAGATAACACACACGGAAAATGAATGAAATGGCAACAGCTTTTTGCTATGACTGAAGTGAATCAGACAAAACCCCAGCACCAATGGCATTCAGTGAACCAGCAAAATGAGCAATGTTATTAACGCAAACACGAGAAAATCTGCAGATGCTGGAAATTCAAGCAACACACACAAATGCAGGTGGAACGCAGCAGGCCAGGCAGCATCTATAGGGAGAAGCACTGTCAACGTTTCGGGCTGAGAAGGGTCTTGGCCGGAAACGTCGACAGTGCTTCTCCCTATAGATGCTGCCTGGCCTGCTGTGTTCCACCAGCATTTGTGAATGTTATTAAAGGTCAATTATATCATTTGCTAGTGGCAGGATGGAGATATATATCTACCAAAAGGAGGTGTAAGGTATTCCTTTTCTTCACTAGCCTGCAGGTCACCCTCGGGCAAGTTGTAGCACCTGCTTAGCCCCCCAATCAGTGTCAAGTGAAGCCACAGGAGCAGAGCAGGTGGTGGATGGTCATATGAGCATATCACAAGTCCTGGTTATGCGACCACTGACACCAAGCAGATCATTTCTGAAGATTATTGATAATGGCAGGGGTTACCCATCTTGTGAAGACACTGCCCAGAAGAAGGCAATGGCAAACCAATTCTGTACAAAAATTTGCCAAGAAAAATCATGGTCGTGGAAAGACTGTGATGGGCAATGTCAGATGACACAGCGCACATCTTTTGACCCTCAAAGTATCCAACCTTCAAAGAACCTACAAACACCAGTGGATTTATTTTTGAATACCTCATTAAATGCACCTTTGTGCATAAGTTTACTTAATATTCAAAGAGTCCCTAAACACCTTGTTGATAAATAGACCCGATAACAATCTCCTCAAGAACTGAACAGCTTGGGGAGTAAGAGGGACACAGCTCATCACCTAAGTAATCAAGTGATTAATGTGATGAACATCACGATGCTGGGGAAAACCACTATCTTTGCTTGGAATAATATGGTAGCATTTTCAGGACTGATAGGTGTTTCTGCTATTTTCCCAATCACTCTGACACAGGGACAGGTACTATGTATTGGCATGTTGCTAACTGAGTTTGTCGGTCTTTGTTTACAGTATATATATATTTTCATGAATTCTATTGTATTTATTTTCCAGTAAATGCCTGCAAAATACTGAATCTTAAGGTACACATATGGTAACATATACATACTTGGATAATAAATATTATTTTGACTTTAATTGTGCAGTGTATCTCCATTGAGAGGAAACAGAATATAAATATTACACTACTGATGACCTCACTATTCTCTTGATGGGAATATTCGCAAGGGTTTGAAAATAAATATGTTTGGACCAGAGTGTCTAGATATGATGAGGAGGCTTGACCCAAACGCAAAGCAGTGGAGAGGATTTAGTGGTGAGAATTAATAATAAACTGGAAAGTAACAAGCCACAAGGGGGGGCACAAAACAAGAGAGAATGGGTACTAGGCAAGACAAGGCAACAACATAATTGAAGGCTGGGAGCAACGGGTTGAGGCTGGCTAGTTTGTATGAGTGAACAAGGATTGTGGATGCAAGCAGGGTTTAAATAGGCTGCAGGTGATGAGTTGGAAAAGAGAGACAGGTGATTCTTGTTAGCTGGATCGAGACTAGAAGCTGCTTGCCTGTGCAGGGCAGACAAAGAGCTGTTTGTATTAAACCGAAAAGTTTGTATATTTTGAATATATAATAAATATGGCTTTAATATTTAAGCCAACACTGATTCTCTGTCCATTAGAAGACACACTCCAAATACAATGGATCTGGCATGGGAGGGCAGTGATAGAGTGCATAAAAATATTAAGGAATAAAACTTGCTTTATTTGTCATGCGTATATTGAAGCATACAGTGAAAGTTGTGTCAATGATCAACACAGTCAAGGATGTGCTGGGGGCAGCCCACAAGTGGCACCAACAGAGCATGCTCACAACTTACTAACCCTAACCTGTACATCTTTGGACTGTGGGAGGAAACTGGAACACCTGGATGTGTTCAATGTTCAAACATGCCCACAATGCTCAATGCAATGAAAGCAGAACACAACACAAGCAGTAACAACAACAAGGTAAAAGAAAGGAACAGCAAAGCGAGCACCTTTCCCACTCTCCTACACACACGCACATGCCTCCAACCCCAGGAAAGGCTGCTTCCAGGCCTCCAGTCCTTGTCACCAACTCTCAGACTTGTAGAGGAAACCTACAAAAGGCGATGCCTCAATAAAGCAGCCTCCATTACTGAGGAACCTCATTACTCAGGACATGCCTTCTTCATATTAGGTCTTTATTCTTTGGAGCGTAGAAGGTTGAGGGGGGACTTGATAGAGGTATTTAAAATTATGAGGGGGATAGATAGAGTTGACGTGGATGGGCTTTTTCCATTGAGAGTAGGGGGAGATTCAAACAAGAAGACGTGAGTTGAGAGTTAGGGGGAAAAAGTTTAGGGGTAAAATGAGGGGGAACTTCTTTACTCAGAGAGTGGTAGCTGTGTGGAATGAGCTTCCAGTAGAAGTGGTAGAGGCAGGTTCAATTTTGTCATTTAGAAAAAAATTGGGTAGGTATATAGACAGGAAAGGAATGGAGGGTTATGGGCTGAGTGCGGGTCAGTGGGACTAGGTGAGAGTAAGCGTTCAGCACGGACTAGAAGGGCTGAGATGGCCTGTTTCCGTGCTGTAATTGTTATATGATTATATGGTTATATTGCTACCACCAAGGAGGAGGTAGAGGAAGCCACACACACAATGTTTCAGGAACACCTTCTTCCCCTTGCCATCAGATGTCTGAATGGACAATGAATCCATGAACACTACCTCATTATTTTCTTTGCTCTCTTTTTGCTCGGTTTACTTAATTTACTTTTATTACATATACTTCATATTGTAATTTATAGATGTATTATTATGTATTGCAAGGTATTTCTACCACAAAAAAAACAACTTTCATGACAAATGCCGGTGATATTAAAACAGATTCTGATTCTGTGGTCCCAGCTGACCTGTGCCATGTCACTAACTACCTGGACATACCTGACGACGCTGTGAGTACAAACAATGAACTCAGGCTTGGAGTTCCACTGGTGAAAGGTGATGTAATACTGAGTCTGCAGCCAAATCCACTGTTGCCCCTTTGTTAGGAAACGATAGTAGCAAGACTTGCCCTTGCCGAACTGCATCACTGCGCAGAAGAAATAGCACATTAGTGGTAATCCTTTTAATACGTAACTGTAGATTTCAAGAACGTTTTAGTTGCTGTTAAGTTCGTAGTCACGTCCAATGTTTAGGTTAATTGAATCAACAGAAACTGACCACATTCTCCGTGGCTTTTACATCCAAAGTGATAAGGAACTGCTGCGTGCTTGCTCTTGCAAAAATGTGGCTCCTGGACAACATCCCACACACCATCAATCTACAGGCCATAATACTCAGGAACTTGAGCTATATTATTATCTTATTGTGACTGTATGTTTTCCTGCTATCATAATTATATATGCTATATGTGCCTAGTGTTGTCTGTGACTGTTGGTAATGTATTTTGCACCTTGGCCACTGAGGAACACTGTCTCGTTTGGCTGTATTCCTGTGTATGGTTGAATGACAATTAAACTTGAACTTGAGATGAACCTCTGTTCATCCTTGCTCACTCATCTGTGTCAGCTTGTGCTCCTCAAGAACGTCCCCTTCCTGTCCGTAAGAACATGATAAATAGGAACAGAATTGGACCATTCAGCCCATCGAGTCTGCTTTGCCATTTGATCATGGCTAATGTAATTCACATCTAGCCTGGAAGTGGATGGGACACACCGGATTCCACCCCTGTGCCTAATAAAGTGGCCACTGAGTGTATATCACAAAAATCAAACCAGTCAGAGTGAATTTCGTAAACCACCTTCAGTTCATTTAGTACTTGTCTTGACACAAGGAAGTCTCTTCGTCAAAGCTCAGTTCAAAAGCTCGCTAATCAGCTCCTATGGGGCAGGCCCACGGAAGGGGAAAGAGTGAGTCAGCAAGTGCTTGCTTCGTTCTCCCCAGTGGTCGCGCACATTGATTTCAAACAAGGAGAGGCGAAAATGGGCTGTGATATTCTGAGCAAACTTGAAAGAACACAAGAACAGCAGGGGACATCTAGGCTGATAAGGCAGTTCCACCTTTCAAGATTCAAGATTGCATAATGCCATTTTCCAGTGCAAAGGAGATAAAATGTTTGTTACTCTGGATCCAGTGCAGCATTAAAGAATCAATAAGATAAAGAACACAATAATAATAAAAATAACACGTGAAATAGAAGCACATAAGATAGCTTATATATCTATATATATTCATTGTATATCCAAAAAGTGATGCTAACTACAGGAGTGGCTGTACATAAGATAATTGACAGGAAGAGATAAAGTAGTGGTGGTGTGGGGTGTTGAAAGGTGGGTTTGGTGGGTGGAGGTGTTGGTCAGCCTTACTGCTTGGGGAAAGTCACTGTGTTTGAGTCAGGTAGTCGTGGCATGGTTGCTACGTAGCCTCCTCCCTGTTAGTTCTGCTAATAGAGTCATTAAGTTCTTCAAGTCCCCATGTAGAATCTACATTCCAAATAAATCTTATTTGCCATCACATGTACTGAAGGTTTCTCTTCCCTGGTGATTCATGTGTTCTTCTAGGTCAGGAACTTCCAACCTGCGGCCCACGGACCCCTCAGTTAATGGTAAGGATCCATGGCCTAAAAAAGGTCCACAGACATACTGATTGATAGGCTAATTGGACATTGTAAATTGTCCCAGGATTAGACTCGGATTAAGTCAGCGGTTATTGGACAGTATGGTCTGAAGGGTCGGAAGGACCTATTCTGAGCTGTATGCCAATAAATAAATAATCCTGCAGTGGAAAATCTTTCTGAGCTTTATAACATGATCAGATTTTATTGATGCATTAATTGAATTGAATTGAATTGAATGATCTTTATTCTCAATATACATGGGTACAATGAAACTGTTTGGCTTCCTCTCAGGCAATCAAACAAAGCAGTAGAAAAACAAGACAGTAATAGAAAAACAGTATTAAATAGATAAGTAGCAGAAAATAAGTTGCAGCAGCACCAGAATATCACAGTAATGTACAAAGTGCAAGTATTTGAGTCCCTGTGTGTGCTCACAGTTTCAGTCATTGTTCTGTGGGAGTGGTGTGATGGAGGCCACAGCTCTGGGGTAGAAGCTGCTCCTCAGTCTATTTGTTCTGGCTTTTAGTGTCCTGAACCTTTTGCCGGACGGCAGCGAGTCAGACAGGGAGTGGCCGGGGTGTGTGGTGCCTCTGGTTATGCTGATTGCTTTCCTCCTGAGTCTGCTGGAATAGATGGTTTCCAGTCCTGGGAGCTCCATCCTGACAATTTGCTGGGCCGCCTTCACCTCGCGATGCAGGTCTTGTTGCTCAGCATAAGCCCTAATACCTGTCCCACTCTTCTCCCCTCTCCTATCAGGCAGCAGATACAAAAACCTGAAAGCATGTACTACCAGGCTCAAAGACAACTTTGACCATTCTCTTATATGGTCACTAATATGATGAGACGGACCCTTGACCTCACAATCTACGAGTTATGGTATTGCATCTTATTGTCTGTCTGCACTCTATAAAAATTTATTCTGTTTTGGTTATTATTTTCCCTTATATCCCTCATGCACTGTGGTAATGAAATGATCTATATGGATGGCATGCAAAACAAAGATTTTCACTGTATCTCAATATATGTGAGAATAGTAAACAAATTCACACAAAACCTGATTAAGCAGTTAAACCAACTGCCATAAGAGTCAGATTCAAGTTCGGATTTATTTATCACATGTACATCACGGAAAATGAATCTCAGGGTTGTATATGCTGACATATATGTACTTTGATGATAAATTTACTCTGAAATTTGAAACAGAGTGAAAAACATCATTGGCACCAACAAGCAACACACCTCGGGAGGCATGGAAACTGCAGCAAAGAAAGGGTTAAAATGTGAGCTGGCTGAATAGAACAAGCACGTCGTACAGCCTTTTTCTGCAGGCAATAAGTCAAGATGATAAGCTGACAAAGGAAATATGTAGACACATTGCAGCCACCCAGGCTGAACATGGCCCTTGAAAGCCTAACTAGTGAACAGCTTTTCTGTTCAAGACTGGGAACCATGGTTACCAACCCTACCAAGACAAAATAAAGATGCAAACAGAGGATTCTGTTGCAACTTTTAATATTGAGCAGTTAGTTTCATAGTTCTCATATATTATTGGCCTTTAACATGTGGATTTAACTGGCTATTAACGCCTGAAATATTTTTTATGGTTGGTTCCAATATACAAATAATGGGATTCAGAAGTGCACAGAGTTTCTATTGGATCAGTATTTGTTTCCAACGGGTCAATTTCTGTATAAAAATGGCATTTCTTTGTTCTAATTTCAGAGCAGTATGGCAACAGGGACCGGACTGTTCTCCTTATGCACAAGTAAATAAAGCCTGATTAAGGAATGAGTGCAAGTTGTCGGAATCCAGTTAGTCAGCAATGACACTGGGGGCAGTCCGTAGGTGTCGCCACACACGTCGGCATCAACATAACGTGTCCATAGTGCTCGGCAGAACAACACAGACCACAACAAGCAGCAAAACGAGCCCCATTCCTCCCTCCCTCCCAACCACCCACCTGCACATAGAATCGTAAAAGGAAGCCATTTAGCTGAAAGTACGGGAGAACTTTGTGCATTTGTCTCTAATTGGACGTTACAGCCATTACTTCTCTCATGAAAGGGTTGTGCTCCTGCAGAGCATTTGGCCAAGTGAAATTCCATAAATGAAATGAATGGACATAGTTCATTATGAAAATGTTAGTGCAGTCTATTCTTCCATGTACCATTATGAGATATGGAAGTTGCAAGCCATCAGACTGTAAGACCCTACAGAGGACAGTTAAAACTGCTGAGAGGGTCATCAGGGTCTCCCTCCCCTGTTATTTGTGACATTTACTGGGTGCGTTACACACGAAGGGCCTGAAGCATTGTTGGGGATCCCACCACCCACCCCACAATCTCTTTGACCCACTAGCATCAGGACGAATGCACAGGACTAGGTCTGTCAGATTGTCCAACAGCTTCTTCCCCCAGACTGTGAGATTAATGAATACCTTGCCATCAGCAAATCTCATCACTCGGTCATCATGCTGTTTACTGTACTATTTACCTGTGCAGTACACATTGAATTATATTTTATTAACTTATTTATGGCAATAGTTTGGTTCATGTGCTCTGTATGATATGTGTTGTGTGGTCCGGAGGAACCTCCTTTTGTTTGTTTGTATACGTGTACAATCAGATGACAATAAATGAACTTGTACATGGGGAAAATGACACATAGTTCATCACAGCAATAAATAGATTCATAAATCTATTTTGCCAATAAACAGTCAATGGCATTGCAGCTAAAATATCTATAAATTGGTTGCTTATACGTTCATAGATTATTAGGGTGGCTAATGATGGGATAAGTATCGGTTAGCTATAAGTTCCTAGACAGGGCGGTGAGCAAGGCTTTAGTCACATTGGCCTTCATGATCAGGGCATTGAGTAAGGAAGTGAGAACTTTATGTTATATTTAAACATTTAGATAAGAATTAGCTTTATTTGTCACATGTACATCAAAACATTGACATATATGATGAAACGTGTTGTTTGCGTCAACAGTCCAATGATGTGCTGGGTACAGCCTGCAAGTGTTGCCATGCGTAAAGTGCCAACATAGCATGCCCACAACTTACTAACCCTAACCTACGTCTTTGGAATGTGCGACAAAACTAGAGCAGCCACATGGTCGCAGGGAGAACATACAAACTCCTTACAATGGTGGGAATGCATCCTGTAAGAGTGTACCGCTAACTGACACGCTACCTCGTCAATTTTACAATGGATTTGTACAAGACATTTGCAAGGCTGCACTTGGACTAAGCTGTTCAGTTATGGTCATCTGCTATTGGGAAAATGTTATTACGCTATGAAGGGTGCCGAGGAGATTTACGAGGATGTTTTGGCACTCAGAGAGATTGAGTTATGAAGAGAGGTTGAGCAGGTTGGAACTTTTTCCATTGGAGCATAGGAGAATGAGAAATGACCTTATGGAGATGTATGAAATCATGAGGGGCATGAAAAGGGACAATGCATATAATCTTCATTCCAGGGTTGGGGAATAGTGAACTACTGGCCATATGTTTAAAGTGAGAGGGGAGAGATTTAATAGAAATGTGAGGGATATTACATGGAATGGGCTGTCAGAGGAAATGGTTGAAACAAGTACAGTAATAACACATAAAAGGTACTTGGACAGGTAGATGCATAGGAAGGGTTTAGAAATATAACAAGATTAGCTTTATTTGTCACACTTCCATCGAAACATGGAGTGAAATGCATCTTCTGCATCAATGTGAACACGGTCTGAGAAGGTGCTGAAGGAGCCTGCAAGCATCACTACACTTCGGATACAGACAACTTACTAGCCCTAACCTGTATGTCTCTGGAATGCGGGAAAAACCAGAGTACCTGGAGGAAACCCATGTGGTCACAGGGAGAACATACAAACTCCTTAAAGTCAATGACACAAATTGAACCCCGACTGGTGATCACAGCACTCTAATAGAGGGGCACTAACTGCTAGGCTACCATGCTTCCCTGCGCGTATGTGCCAAATGCAAAATAAAATGGGACTGGCCTAGAAGAGAATCTTGGTAGGCATAGACTATCCCCTTGACCTGAACCTTCTGGACCAGCCTCATATGCTGGACTTGGACTATGGAACTGATGACATTGCGGCCAAGTATTGTGGATACTATGAAGATGGGTAGGGCAGCTGGTTGTGCTGAGGAAGCAGTGAGTCTGCGGAAAGACAGAGTGGGAGAGTTGGCAAAGTAGCAGATGGTATATAGTGTAGGGAAGTGTGTGGCCATGCACTTTGGTAGAAGGAATAAAGGCATAGACTATTTTCTAAATGGGAAGTAAATTCAAAAAATCTGAGGTGCAAAAGGAATTGGGAGTCCTTCTGCAGGATTCCCTAAAGGTTAGCTTGTGGGTTGAGTCAGTGGTAAGGAAGGCAAATGCAACATTAGCATTCATTTTGAGAGGACTAGAACATAAAAGCAAGGATGTACTGCTCAGGCTTTGTAAGGCATTGGTCAGACCACTCTTGGAATACCACGAGCACTTCTGGTCCCCTTATCTAAAGAAAAAGATGTGCTGGCATTGGAGAGGGTCCAGAGGAATTTCACAAGAATGATCGCAGGAACGAAAGGGTTAACATACAAGTTCCATTTGTTAATCCTGTGTCTGTACTCACTGGAGTTTAGTAAAATGAGGGGAGAATTGAATATTGAAAGGCCTGAATAAAGTGGATGTAGAGAGGATGTTTCCTACAGAGCAGAAGTCCAGGACCAAAGGGCACAGCAGAATAGATGGATGTCCATTTAGAACAGAGATAAAGAGAAATTTCTTTAGCAAGAGGATGGTGAATCTGTGGAATTCACTGCCACAGACAACTGTGGAGGCCAAGTCTATGGTAATACTGCTAGGTTCTTGATTAGTCAGGGTGTCAAAGGTTATAGGGAGAAGGTAGGGGAGAATAGAGTTAAGAGTCTTACATCAGCCTTAGTGGAATAGTAGGCAGACTTGATAGGCTGAGTGGCCTAGTTCTGCTTCTATGTCTTGTGGTCTTATGGACTTTGGCCTTGCTAAAGTCCCTATTGACAACATCCATACCTTTCCTTCATTAACATCTGATAACCTCCTCGAAAAGTTCTACAAGGTTGGTTAGTTTCTATAAGATTTCTATATGATTGGTTCAGTTGGGCCAAAGGGCCTGTTTCTATGCTCTGTGACTCCATTGCTCTCGCAGCTAGTAGAGCCGTTGCCTCATACCTCCAGCAACCTTGGTCCAATTCCGATCTTCGGCACTGTCTCTGTGGAGTATGCATGTTCTTTCTGCTCTACTCGCTTTATATTTATGACAGTGATGAAAAGTACAGCTCCAATACCATAATACATTTGCTGATGACACCACTGTTTGTTGGCCAAATTAAAGGTTGTGACAAATTGGCATATAGGAGGGAGATTGAAAATCTGGTCGAATGGTGGCACAACAACTTCTCACTCAGTGTCAGCAAAACCAACGAGCCTGTTACTGACTGCTGGAGGAAGAAACTGGAGGTTTATGAGGCAGCCCTCATTAGGGGACTGGAGTTGTAGTTGGCTGGTAACATTAAATTCCTTGGCATTATCATTTCAGAGGCACTGTCCTGGGACCAGCTGATAACTGCCATTACAAAGAAGCCACAACAACACCTCTTCTTTCTTAGAAGTTTGCACAGATTAAGCTAAACCTTTGACAACCTTCTGTAGAAGTCCAATGGAAAGTTGCAACACCAATGCTATGGCCTAGGTTCATCAGGACCTCTGGTCTCCTTCTATGTTCCAAAGCTGTGTAGGCCATCAAGTTAAATGGCCTCATAAATTGATCCGAGTGTGTAGGTGATTGGGTTTACCTGGCAGCAGTTGGTGAGAATAGGTTATGGAAAATGATTGGGTGCATGAGATTGCTCTGTGAGCTGGCACTTTCTGAATGGGCCAAAATAGCCCCCTTCTATGAGTGATGGGTAGTGTGAATCATGTGTGACTAGGAGAGGAACCATGCACCTGTTACCTTACAGGTTGTAGAGGCTGTGTTGTCGGCACAGCTGACTTATTTCTGTCACTGTCCCTCTAGCCTGCCCCCAAGCTATGCCAATACAAATGGTCACCTACGGTGTTCATGGCACCTTGCTAGAAGTCCCAGGTCGTCAACATGGTAGTAATCATAGCCAGACGTCCCCAACACTTCGAATGGGAGGTAACCTATAATAGGAGGAGCCCTGATAAAGAGAAGGAAGGGATATCAATATTGTTAGTTCTGGAATATCGTACTATCAATTTCTGGAATCTTCATTCACAGTACATGGAACAGAACAAACAGAAAGTGAAGATACACAACAGATTCCACCTGGATGATGGAGGATTTCTCAATCGCCATTCATTCACTCAAGTACCTGTTCAGTTTTCCTTCATATTCCCACACTACACTTGCACTGAATGCTATACTGGCCAGAGCAGAGATGTATTTTACAGAGTGTAGGTGCTTGGACCACACTGCCTAGGTAGTGGGAGAGGAAGATGATGATGATCTTTGCCATTATGTTTTGTTGCTGTTGTTGCCCTCTTGTTGTTCTGCTGAACATTGTGGGCATGCTAGGTTGGTGTCAGATTGTGTGGTGGCACTTCTGGGCTGGCTCGAGCACATCATTGGGTTGTCTTGGTTGTTAACACAAACTGCACACTTCACTGTATGTTTTGATGTACACGTGAGAAATAGATTCATCTGAATGTGATATATTAGGGACATTTATGAGACTCGTAGGTAGGCTTGTGGATGTAGAGAAATGCAGAGTTATGGGCCACGTAGGAGAGAAGGGTTAGTTTGACCCTGCAGTGATCAAGCTCAACACAACATTGTGGGCCGAAGTGTCCGCACTGTGCTGGACTGTTCTATGTGCATTCAAAAGCAGAGCAAACAGAGTGGATGTGTGGAGTGTGCCTTGTGTGTCACCTGTGTTTGGAGCCTGTAAGGAGCTTCAGTGCAGGGGTCACACTGAGCTCACCTGACATTTCTACAACTGGCAGTCAGTACCTCGACCTATAATCTGACCACTTGCACACTCTCCACTCTCCTTCAGAATGGCTTGAGATTGAGACTGTGTGAATGAAAATATTCCCTTTTGAAGATAGTAATCTAATATAACTGAGGCATTTCACAATTACTGTATGGTGCATCTAAAAACTGGGAAGACATTACACTCAATAGATAGACCTGGAGGAAATCCGTTTAAGAGCGAGCTGCGCTGCTTGAGATTGATCTCCACTCTGCCATGAAGAACAAGTGGGAGCTGTGAAAGGAGAGACTGAACAACCCAAGACCCGACCACTGACCACAGTCATCACTGACCCTTGCCTACACTGCGTCAGAACATGTGGATCCTGGATCACACCTGAGGACCCAACAATTGACAGCTCCTTAAGAGAACACCATACTCAATTAGAGAGACTGTATGTGTAATGGGGACAGTTGCAGACTGCTTCAGTTTGCACCAGAAGGCTAATTCATTTCTTGCTGATGTATGTTACAACAAATGACTTCTTGGCAAAAAATACTTCAATTGCCATAAAGGGCTTTGCAGACACTGAGGTAATGAAAGGGGTTAGTCATTCTGAGGGTTAGCAGTGTGGACTGATGGCTCTCTTCACTACTAAAATCTTCCCACGAGATGCATTGTTTGTCGGTTCATATCCCCTTTATGAAATGAATCGTTGTTCGACTTGAGTCTCCCTGGCTGGGGAACGCACAGGTCAATGGATGGTAGTACAGAGCTGCCCTTCCTGATTTCACAAGCATTTCCATTCTTCAAGCACCTTCCCTTCAGGTTTGTCAGACTAATTTTCCTGAATAAAGTCCAATTATTTTGATGGCTACCCAAGTGGATCAAGCATGGTGCAGTGGCAGCAGCTCTGATCTGAATGTGTGACTGTCCTTTGCTGCAAACAATCATTTCAAAAGCAAGGTATACATCTGGGCTCATGTCACTTGGATTTTGCCAGGTTTTGTAGGCAACTTAGGACATAGAACACAAAATATTGCAGCACAGTACAGGCCCTTTGGCTGACCTTTTAACCTACTCTAAGATCAACCTAACCCTTTCCTACTATATAACCTCTAATTTTTCTACATCCTTGTGCCTACCCAAGAGGTTCATAAATGCTCCGAATATATTTTTTTATTTTTATGTATTTAGACTGCATAGGCCCTTCTAGTCCATCAAACCCACACCATCCAACAACTCACATGTTTAACTGTAGCTTAATTACAAGATGTTTTACAATAAGCATTTAACCTACTTTGATATCCAAGTGCCTCTGATATTTTATCAAAGTATACAGTACATCTTTGGAATAGGGGAGGAAACCGGAGCACTTGGAGGAAACCCACACATTCACAGGGAGGAACGTACAAACTCCTTACAGATGGCATTGGATCTCCCTCAACTTGAACCGTAATAGCATCATGATAATCGCCACTCTATTGTGGCGGCCCCTGGCGGCACATTCCCTGTACCTACCTCTCTGTGTAAAAGAACTTACCTCTGATATCCCTCTCTACTTCCCTCCAAATACCTTAAAATTATGTGATAAGACCATAGTACCATACGATATAGGAGCAGAATGAGGTCATTTGGCCCATCCAGTCTGTTCTGCCATTTCATCACGGTTGATCCAATTTTCCTCTCAGCCCCAATCTTCTACCTTCCACCATATCCCTTCATGCCCCGACCACTCAAGAATCTATCAATCTCTGCCTTAAATATTCCCAATGAACTGGTCTTCACAGCCGCCTGTGGCAACGAATTCCACAGATTCACCACTCTGTCAATTATGTCCCCTTGTATCGGCCATTTCTCCCTGGAAAAATGTCTCTGGCTGTCCACTCGACCTAGGCCTCTTATATTTTGTACACATCATCTTTCATCCTCCCTTGTTGCAAAGTGAAAAGCCCATGCGCACTCAACCTATCCTCGTAAGACATCTGCACCTCGAATTCTCTGGTAAACACGAAGTCTCAGTTGTTCCACTGAACTCTGTAAATGAATTCATTATTTCTTTAATATTTTAAAATATTTTCAGATTAATATCAAGTTTATATATTAAGTTGTTCTTTGAACTCTCTCTATCTATATCTATCCAAGAACTTCTGATAATATATATATTATCAGAAGCACTTGGATATTGAAAAAAACATGATAGTTTTGATAAATAGTATTTGTCAAAGATGCTCAGAGGAGTTGTAAAGGCATGTTTTGTATTGGCCTGCCATCTCCTCCATTTTGTTTCTCAAGGCCCAAATGTCACAGAACTTCTCACTGTCTGCTTTCAGGTCAAAACACGGAAGTAAGGTTGACCACATGGATCTGGAGTGGGAGCGTGAGTGGCAATTGTGGGAAGAATAGTCCTCTGGGCAAAGCCTTGGCCAAGATGTCAGTGTGCCCACCTTGCGGTATAAGAACCTGATTGACTATCAAGTAAGAATGATATTTTCACCTCATTTTACTCAGACGCTTTCATGTAGAAAATGCCCAGTAGCGCAGTGGTACTAGTGACCCAGATTCAATTCCTGCCGCTGTCTGTATGCTCTCCCCCTGACTGCGAGGGTTTCCTCCAGGTGCTCCGGGTTCCTTCCACAGTCCAAAGACATACCAATTGGTAGGTTAATTGGCCATTGTAACTTGACCAGTGATTAGGCTAGGCTTGAGTTAGGGGTTGCTGGATGGCACAGCTTGAAGGGCTGGAAGGGCCTGTTCCATGTTGAAATACGTCAATGACGCTCATCACCCAGCAACTCACCTACTTAACACTAGCCTAATCATGAACATTATGAGCCATGTCATATGACATGGGTGATCAGGGTCTATGACCATGATTGTTATCGACAAATTCTACAGAAGTGGTTTGCCAATGCCTTCTTTTGGGCAGAGCCTTTACAAGATGAAAGGACCTAGCCATTATCAATACTCTTCAGAGACTGCCTGGTGTTAGTGGTCGCATAACCGGGACTTGTGATACGCACCAGATACTCGTACAACCATCCACTAGCTGCTCCCGTGGCTTCACGTGACCTTGATTGTGGGGGGTGGGGCGAGCTAAGCAGGTGCTACACTTAGCCCAAGGGTGAGTTGTGGGCTAGAGGAAAGAAGTAGTGCTTTACACCTCCTTTGGTAGAGATTTATCTCCACCCCACCACCCATTAGCCTAAGCACAGAATAATTTACAGTGACCAATTAACCTCCTAATCAAAATCAGAATCAGGTTGGTTCTGCATTATTATTGTATTCCCTTATTCTAACTCGATGTACACTGGAATTATTTGATCTGCATGAACAGTATACGACAAGTTTTTCACTGTGTCTTGTACATGAGACAATAATAAACCATTACCAATATTGACTCTCCTCCCTACCAATGCACAGTGACTGTAGTATGAACCATCTACAAACACAAAACATTTAATTAGCTCCATACATTTGTACCTTCATTTATTCATTGGCAAATATTTATTCACTTCTTACAAGTAATTAATCCACATATTCCCTTCTACTGATTGTGACTGAGGTGAGCAGTGGATCTTTAAGTTTGAGCATATGGCCAGCAGACAATACTGTTCACTCAGAGGGACATTAGGGAACAGATGGGAATGGTTGTGTTGCATTACCTGTGATCAAGGAACAGAAATTTCCACTCTAAGCTATGCCGGGATGTAAATTCTTCACATGGCTCCTCAACATTGCACAATTCCTGCATTACAACAAGAATATCCAAAATCAGAAATGATTGCCTCCAAACAAAGGAGCACCATGACGATGAATTTTCTGTAGCTCACGTGACGAGCGTTTGCTACAGTGAAAATCTGCAAATTTTACTTTTGAGAAATTTAAAACTTTTCTGAAGATTTGATGATTAGAATGTTAAGAGCAGAAGTTTTAGTGTTGTCGCATGTACTGAGGCACAGTGGAAAACACTTTTTTTTTTAAAAAGAGAAATGACATGGTTACAGGCATTAGTGGCCCATTAAAGCTGTGTTACCCAAGTACCCAAGTGACCAATTAACCTACTAACCTGTAGGATCATGGGAGGAAATGTGTGAAGAAACTTGTATACCTGGAGGAAACCCATGCGATTGTGGGGAAACCTTACAAACTCCTTACAGCGGCAGAATTGAACCCAGGTCACTGCACTGTAATAGAGTTACACTAGCCACTATGCTACCACATCAGTACATTAAGGTAAAACAAGGGAAAAGTAACAACAGAATGCAAAATAAGGTTTTACAGAGACAGTGCAGTGCAGTCAGACAATATCTCATCAGGGGAAGGCAGCAACAGCCAAGTTCATTGCACCATGGGTGGCTCTGCAGCACAGGAGGGAAGGAAAAGGAGTGGGAGAGCTATAGTGATAGGGGATTCGATTGTAAGGGGAATAGATAGGCGTTTCTCTGGCTGCAAACGAGACTCCAGGTATGTTGCCTCCCTGGTGCAAGGGTCAAGGATGTCTCTGAGCGGCTGCAGGACATTCTGGAATGGGAGGGTGAACAGCCAGTGGTCGTGGTGCACATAGGTACCAACAATATAGGTAAAAAATGGGATGAGGTCCTACAAGGTGAATTTAAGGAGTTAGGAGATAAACTAAAAAGTAGGGCCACAAAGGTAATAATCTCTGGATTACTACCAGTGCCATGTGCTAGTCAGAGCAGAAATAGGAGGATATTTCAGATGAGTATGTGGCTTGAAAAATGGTGCAAGGGGGAGGGATTCAAATTTCTGGGGCATTGGAACCAGTTCTGGGGGAGATGGGACCAGTATAAACAGGACTGTCTGCACCTGGGCTGGACTGGAACCAATGTCCTAGGGGGAGCGTTTGCTACTGCTGTTCAGGAGGCTTTAAACTAATATGGCAGGGGGATGGGAACAAGTGCAGAGAGACAGAGGGGTGTAAAATGAGGGTAGAAGCAAAAAGTAGTAAGGTAAAAAGTAAAAGTGGCAGGCAGGCAAATCCAGGGCAAAATGCAAAAAGAGCCACTTTTCAACATAATTGTATAAGGGCTAAGAGTGTTGTAAAAACAAGCCTGAAGGCTTTGTGTGTCAATGCGAGGAGCATTCGTAACAAGGTGGATGAATTGAATGTGCAGATGGTTATTAATGAATATGATATAGTTGGGATCACAGAGACGTGGCTCCAGGGTGACCAAGGATGGGAGGTCAACATCCAGGGATATTCAATATTCAGGAGGGATAGACAGGAAAGAAAAGGAGGTGGGGTAGCATTGCTGGTTAGAGAGGAGGTTAACACAATAGAAAGGAAGAACATTAGCCTGGAGGATGTGGAATCGATATGGGTAAAGCTGCATAACACTAAGGGGCAGAAGACGCTGGTGGGAGTTGTGTACAGGCCACCTAACAGTAGTAGTGAGGTTGGGGTTGGCATTAAACAGGAAATTAGAAATGCATGCAATAAAGGAACAGTAGTCATAATGGATGACTTCAATCTACATATAGATTGGGTGAACCACATTGGTAAGGGTGCTGAGGAAGAGGATTTCTTGGAATGTATGCGGGATGGTTTTCTGAACCAACATGTCGAGGAACCAACCAGAGAGCAGGCCATTCTAGACTGGATATTGAGCAATGAGGAAGCGTTAGTTAGCAATCTTGTCGTGCGAAGACCCCTTGGGTAAGAGTGACCATAATATGGTGGAATTCTTCATTAAGATGGAGAGTGACATAAGATAGACTGGCAAATGATACTTAAAGGGTTGACAGTGGATATACAATGGCAAGCATTTAAAGATCGCATGGATGAACTACAACAATTGTTCATCCCAGTTTGGCAAAAGAATAAACCAGGGAAGGTAGTGCACCTGTGGCTGACAAGGGAAATTAGGGATAACACCAAGTCCAAAGAAGAAACATATAAATTAGCAAAAAAAAAAAGCGGCACACCTGAGGACTGGGAGAAATTCAGAGACCAGCAGAGGAGGAAAAAGGGCTTAATTAGGAAAGGGAAAAAAGATGACAGAAGGCTGGCAGGGAACATAAAAACTGACTGTAAAAGCTTTTATAGATACGTGAAAAGAAAATGATTGGTCAAGACAAATGTAGGTCCTTTACAGTTAGAAACAGGTGAATTGATCATAGGGAACAAAGACATGGCAGACCAATTGAATAACTACTTTGGTTCTGTTTTCACTAAGGAGGACATAAATAATCTTCCAGAAATAGTAAGGGACTGAGGGTCTAGTGAGATGGAGGAACTGAGGGAAATACATGTTAGTAGGGAAGTGGTGTTAGGTAAATTGAAGGGATTAAAGGCAGATAAATTCCCAGGGCCAGATGGTCTGCATCCCAGAGTGCTTAAGGAAGTATTCCAAGAAATAGTGGATGCATTAGTGATAATTTTTCAAAACTCTTTAGATTCTGGATTAGTTCCTGAGGATTGGAGGGTGGCTAATGTAACCCCAGTTTTTAAAAAAGGTGGGAGAGAGAAACCGGGGAATTATAGACCGGTTAGTCTGACATCGGTGGCGGGGAGAATGCGAGAGTCGGTTATCAAAGATGTGATAACAGCACATTTGGAAAGAAGTGATATCATCGGACAAAGTTAGCATGGATTTGTGGAAGGAAAATCATGTCTGACGAATCTTATAGAATTTTTTGAAGATGTAACTAGTAGAGTGGATAGGGGAGAGCCAGTGAATGTGGTATATTTAGATTTCCAAAAGGCTTTTGACAAGGTCCCACACAGGAGATTAGTGTGCAAACTTAAAGCACACGGTATTGGGGATATGGTATTGATGTGGATAGAGAATTGGTTGGCAGACAGGAAGCAAAGAGTGGGAGTCAACGGGACCTTTTCAGAATGGCAGGCAAGTGACTAGTGGGGTACCGCAAGGCTCAGTGCTGGGACCCCAGTTGTTTACAATATATATTAATGACTTAGATGAGGGAATTAAATGCAGCATCTCCAAGTTTGCAGATGACTCAAAGCTGGGCGGCAGTGTTAGCTGTGAAGAGGATGCTAAGAGGATGCAGGGTGACTTGGATAGGTTAGGTGAGTGGGCAAATTCATGGCAGATGCAATTTAATGTGGATAAATGTGAGGTTATCCACTTTGGTTGCAAGAACAGGAAAACAGATTATTATCCGAATGGTGGCCAATTAGGAAAAGGGGAGATGCAACGAGACCTGGGTGTCATTGTACACCAGTCATTGAAGGTGGGCATGCAGGTACAGCAGGCAGTGAAAAAGGCAAATGGTATGTTGGCAGTCATAGCAAAAGGATTTGAGTACAGGAGCAGGGAGGTTCTACTGCAGTTGTACAAGGCCTTGGTGAGACCGCACCTAGAATATTGTGTGCAGTTTTGGTCCCCTAATCTGAGGAAAGACATTCTTGCCATAGAGGGAGTACAGAGAAGGTTCACCAGATTGATTCCTGGGATGGCAGGACTTTCATATGAAGAAACACTGGATCGATTAGGCTTATACTCACTGGAATTTAGAAGATTGAGGGGGGATCTTATTGAAAATTCTAAAGGGATTGGACAGGCTAGATGCAGGAAGATTGTTTCCGATGTTGGGGAAATCCAGAACGAGGGGTCACAGTTTAAGGATAAAGGAGAAGCCTTTTAGGACCAAGATGAGGAAAAACTTCTTCACACAGAGAGTGGTGAATCTGTGGAATTCTCTGCCACAGGAAACAGTTGAGGCCGGTTTGGCTATATTTAAGAGGCCCTTGTGGCTAAAGGGATCAGGGGGTATGGAGAGAAAGCAGGTACAGGATTCTGAGTTGGATGATCAGCCATGATCATACTGAATGGCGGTGCAGGCTCGAAGGGCCGATTGGCCTACTCCTGGACCTATTTTCTATGTTTCTATGTTTCTAATATTATGCTACCATAGCAACGTAGTATGTGAGATCAAGAGTCCATCTCATTATACTAGCGGATCAGTGAAAAGCCTTACAACAATAGGATAGAATTTGCCCTTGAGCCTGGTGGTAGGTGCTTTCAGAATTTTGTATCTTCCGCTGGATGGAAGTGTAGAGAAGAGAGAATGTCAGGGGTGTGAGGGGTGAGATATATTGTCGGCATGGTGGGTAAGTAACTGGACTAGTATCCCAAGGCCTGTCTCGGGGGTACAAATCCTTGTACGTGCCTCTAGCTGCAATTTTTCCAATGAAATTACAGTATTTCTGTTTTTGCATTTATTAAAATCTATTCAATATACATAATTGATTTACTTGTTTATTTATTATTATTTATTTTATTTATTATTATTTTTCCTCTGCTAGATTATGTATTGCATTGAAATGCTGCTGCTAAGTTAACTGATTTCATGTCACATGCCGGTGATAATAAATCTGATTCTGAAATCCTGGTCATCTTCCCCAGTTTCACCCCTTCAAACATCTTGTATAAAGCTCTATTTCCCACGGGCCAGTCACCCTAAGACATTTCTGTTCCTTGCATATAGTAATTTATAGTCTATTTTATGTATTGCACTGTGCTGTTGCCACAAAACAACAAATCTTTTGGCATGCCAGTGATGATAAATCTGATTCTGATTCATATTTATTTTCAAATTAATCACTAGCTTTGGACATAATGAAAAACCATTATGCTTTCCATCTCTGACCACTTCTCTCTTGGCCCCTTCCACAGGCTCAACATCAATATTTGTTTGATGGACGCTTCACAAAAGGACGAGTAAATGCACAATAATGAAGCTTTTTAAAGTGCTGGTTCTTCATTAATTGGAAAATTATTGCCATTTCTGTAAGCCACACTTGGAAAAGATGCGAAGCTTTATTGAAGGTGCAGAATAAATTTTCTAAAATTATCCCGTGGATAATTTGCTTGGGTAGGCTTTGGGCACTTCCTTGTTCTTGGAGTGCAGAAGTTTGCAAGGGGATATGGGGAAAGGTATTTAAAAGTATGAAGGGTAGACACAGAACAGACGTAGAGAAAATATTCTCATCAGCAGAGGGAAGAAATAGGTTGCATACGTCGAATGGTAGTGCTTGGCAAAGATTGATGTGAGGAAAATAACTTGCACAGCAAGTGCTTAGAATCTGAAATGAAATGGAAGTAAATTGAGTTACAGGATTGAGCTGGTTTAATGTCTAGAAAGAAAGATTTCGTCAATGGAGATCACTTTGTGGAGATCTGTTTTCACTTTGATACAATTTTTTCTGTTGATCAGTGTAAAAAAAACAGCCAAATTAAATCCACTGTGATTCAATGTTGTACAAAAACAAAACATGAAAACTTCCAGTGGGGGGGAGGGGGGGGGGAGACCGTGAATACTTTTTATATGGAAAGTAATTAGTCAGTCTGGAGTGTAGTGGGAATATAATGTGTAGCACTTTAAAGTAATATCAGTGAGAGAGGTTACATTAAGAATCCATTGGGGCTTTTGTTTGATTCAAAATCCAGAGATCTGAAGAATATCTAAAAAAGCAGTGCTTGCATTGTCCTTACCTTTAAAAACTGTGGGATAACGAGACGTACTGTAGCCACAAGGCAGACTTGTTCCTTTCCTGCGGATCTAAATGACCTTGAAATGGCTGATTCAAAACCGTTGCAGGATGACGTAGGCACTGCAACGACAATAATGCCTTTTCAAAAGGAGAGTAACTGTTTTGCTTCAAGTACTACAGACAGACTAACAGAAGCTGCAAAAGCTAAATATTAAAATTGGACATAACCTTCCAATACAGTGTTTGATAAAACTCCGCTTGCTTGCAACAATGAGTTTATCACATCAATACTTTTGGTCGAAGATCCATGAGGTGAACTTTAAACAATTCTTGACCTTTTAATCTTGATTTCTTTGAAATTATTCTGTTGGAGCATTTGGAGATTTCTGGTGAAGTTAACTTTTATTATTCATTTCTAATTGCCTCTGATTATATTGGCTGGACTGGGTAATGAGCTGGATGACAGATGGCTAAGTTCCGTCCCATGATCCCTCCTCATCCATCCAACAATCATGCATCTAACAATCTCTTTGACACCCTATCATCAGGCAGGAGGTACCGTAGCATTAAGACAAGGACTGATAGGATAACAGCTTCTTCCTCCGGGCTGAGACTATTGAACTCCCTACCACCACCCAAGGCTCATGATCTATGAAGCCTCAGTCACATTACACCATTTACTTTTAACCTTGTGTCAGAAATGCACCTTATTATTTGTTAATATTACATCATAAGTTGAGTAGGAGTTACGTTTACTGCATTGTGCAGCTTGGTCTGGAGAAACATTCTTTAGTTTGGTGGCATTGAATGACAATAAACAAACCTGAAGTTTGCGGACAACACAAAGACAGGTGGAGGGGCAGGTGGTGTTGTGGAAGCAGGAGGTCTGCAGAAATACCTGGACAGATTAGGAGAATGGGCAAAGTGTAGATGCCGCCTGGCCTGCGGAGTTCCTCCAGCATTTTGCATGTGTTGCTTTGGATTTCCAGCATCTGCAGATTTTCTTGTGTTTGTGAATACAGTGTAGGAAAGTATATCGTCAAGTACTTTGGTAGAAGGAGTAAGTGCATAGACTGCTCTCTAAATGGGGAGCAAATTCAGAAATTCAAGTTGCAAAGGAACTTGGGAGTCTGAGTGCAAGATTTCCTAAAGGTTAATTTTCAGGCTGAGATGGTGGTAATGAAGGCAAATGCAATGTTAACATTCGTTTTGAAAATACCAGAATATAAAAGCAAGGATGTAATGTTGAGGCTTTATAAAGCATTGAACAGAATACATTTGGTGCATTGTGAGGGGTTTCGGGCCCCTTATCTAAGAAAGGAAAGGATCAAGGGGAGGTTCACCAGAATGATTCAGGGAATGAAATGGTTGACATGTGATGGCTCTGGTCTGTACTCACTGGGATTTATAAGAATGAGGAGGAATCAAATTGAATCCTATCGAATATTGAAAAGCCAAGATAGAGTGGATGTGCAGAGGATATTTCTATTAGTGCGGGAGTCTAGGAACAGAGCGAATAGCCTCAGAACAGAGGAATATCTATTTAGAACAGAGATAAGGAAAACTTTCTTTAGCCAGAGGGTGGTGAATATGTAGAATTCATTGCCACTGATGATTGTGGAGGCCAGGTCACTGGGTATATTTAAGCCGAGGTTCATAGTTTCTTGATTAATAAAAGCATCAAGGATTACAGGGAGACGGCAGGAGAATGGGGTTCAGAGGGATAATAAAGAAGTCATGATGGAATGGCAGAGCAGTCTCAATGGGCCAAACGACCTAATTCTGCTCCTATGGTAAAAATTACAGTTTTCCTTCCCTGAAGTACATCAGTTAACTTGATTGACTTTTACAATAGCTGGGTAGTTTAGTGGTCATTTTTACTGAGGCTTGTTCTGTGATTCCAGCTTACTTATTTACTTGAATTTAAATCCCTCTGTTGCCCTGGTGGGACTTGAACTTGTATCCTTGGATCGATGATCTTAATCAGCAGCTGCCTTCAGAAGAGCTTAACTGCTATGTCAGCACAACGTACCCAGGAACAGAATGTACAAAGCATCATCATATGAACTCACCCAGATTGTAAAATTTAAAATTCCCCACAAATTTTACATATTCATAGATGGGGGTGTCTTTTGGATCTAAGGACCCTCTTGATAAATGACAGCAGAATTCAATGTGACTTTGATCTGGAAAATAAAGAGGACAGCAGCTGTTATCAATGGAGTTGCGTCATCAGAACACACTCAGGCATACTTACAACTTAAAACGTGAATCAGTTCCATCTTGTTTTCAAAATATAACAAATCAGTCCATAATAACTAATATAATTCTGAATTTAACACATTCTCTAACTTAATCTGGTATGCCTATATTTTAGGTCATTCATTAACATCTGCCTTGAAGTAAGTGTATAGTTTGGTAATGGGAAAGTTCTGTAGGAATTAATTTTCAGACAGTGTTCTGGACACTTTCTTTGCCTTCTCATTCTGACAAAATCGAATTTGGATGAGATGAATCATTTATTGGTGCCCTTGTCTCATATTGATGGTTGGCAGTAGTCTCGAGACATCTTCCTGCCCAGTGTCTGGAATTGTTACCTCCTGTCCGACCTGCTGAATGTAGATGTGAACAAGGACTGAAGATGGCTTGAGCCCCTTAGGACCCAGGATGGCCAAAGGAGCAATGGGAGGCCTGCGATCAAGAATTCTGAGAACATTAAAGCAATCAACCCATCAATGAGTTTTAACATTTGCCCTGCATGTTGGAGTTGTACGACCAGCAGTAAGTCATCAGTGCATTCTGTGTTCAGCCCAGTGGTTTACTGACATTATCATTAACACAGAAAGACCATGTTAACATGCTGAGGACTACATCAGAGCAGTGTTATTGGAACAAAGAGTTCCGGCATTGATAATCTCTGCTGTAACTGTGCATCATTGCATGTGACAACATCTTGCTCCTTCACATAAAGGGAATTGTTGAGATGTAAAAGGAGACCGGACATTACGTGTGCTAACTAAGTATGCTGTCTGTACAAAAACCTGGAATTAAGTTTCACTGCACACTGTGAACAGGCAGAATTAAATTATAGATTCAATATTCCCCCTGAGAACAACTTCACTTCCAGCACAATGTGTCTACTTCTTGGTTTCAAACATGCATGAAAATAAAGTGTGAAAGTGAAAGAAAGGTGGCTTTTCAAATTCTGAATGTCTATAAGTGCATAAATCTTTTAGACAACTAAAGCAGAAAATACTGCAACAGTCATGTAAATAATATAGTTACATCAGCAGGTCAGACAGTGATTGGGTATACTGTAATGACTGCCTCACGTACACCCCAAGTCTTTCCATCGTCTACAAGATATGGATTTTAATGAGGAGGTACAGGAGTGAGATAGATGGGCTGGTTGAGTGGGGTCATAACGACAACCTTGCATTCGATGTCAGTAAGACCAAGGAATTGATTGTGGACTTCAGGAAGGGGAAGTTGGGAGAACACACACTACATTTCATTCGAAGGGTCAGCAGTGGAAAGGGTGAGCAGTCAGAAGTTCCTGGCTGTCAACATCTCTGAAGATCTATCCCGGGTACAACACATCAATGCAATTACTGTATGTAGAAGGCACCTCAGTGACTATGTTTCAATAGGAGCTTGAGGAGGTTTTGTATGCCAACAAACAGGATTCTACTGATGTTATGCAAGGAGCATTCGAACTGGTTGGGGGCTCATACCAGGCAAAGATCCATCACCCAGGACACGTTCTCTTCTTACTGCTACCATCAGAGAAGTGGTACAGATACGTGAAGATGCACACGCAATGTTTTAGGAACAATTTCTTCATGACCTCGCTATATTTGCTCTCTTTTTGCATGACTTATTTAATTTATTTTTGTATATATTTCTTATAATAAAATATTGCATTGTACTGCTGCTGCAAAGCAACAAATTTCATGACTTATGTCAGAGGTATTAAGCTATATTCTGATTCATAATACTTCCCACTGACCTGCATCAATGCAGTACCAGCAACTCTCAAGAAGTTGGCTGACACGCCACCCTGACTGTTCTTTCACGGTTACCAGTGTATAGTCGTTGTGGTGTGTACCAGTTACAAAAAGGACTAAAAGTTATTGAGCATACTTGAACAGGATCTCCCAAGCCCTCTACTACCAGAACAGACTTGTGCCTGGGAACATTATCATCTACAGGTCCTCTGCCAAGTACACTCTACCAACTCAGAACTTATCTTGATTCTTCACCGACACTGGAGTCTAATCCTGGAATTCCCCATAGAGAACGTGGGGAGTGCTTTTGAACAGAGGGGACTAGGAGCACAAGGACATAATTCTCTGGAGGTGCTGAGGGAAGTATTTGGCAGGCTGGCTTTCTGCAGTCAGAGGCATTGAATATGGGAGTTGAGGTGTTATGCACAAGATGTTGGTGAGGCCAGACTTGGACTATTATGCATAGTTTGGTCTACCCTGTTACTTGATTGATGTAATTAAGGTGGAAAGAGTACAAAGAAGCTTTTTGAGAAAATTGCCAGCAGTTGAGTTACAGGGAGAGTTTGGACAGGCTAGGTCTTTCATTCTTGGAGTATAGGAGATTGAGGGTTGACCTTATAGATGTGTATAGGATCACGAGGGGCATGGATAAGGTGAATGTGCATGATCTTTTTCTCCCAGGAATAAGGAATCAAAACTCACGGAGAATTGGATTACGGTGAGAAGGGAAAGATTTAAAATGGATTTGAGGGGCAATTTCTTCACATAGAAGTTGGTGCATTTATGGAATGAGCTGCCAGGGGAGGTGGTTGAGTCAGGAGAACTAGCACCATTTAAAAAGGCACTTGGACAGGTACGTGGACTGGAAACGTTTTGAAGGATATGGGTCAACACTCAGCAAATAAGACTCATTTAGATGGGCATTTGGTTGGCAACAAAGAGTTGAGCTGAAGGGCTTGGTTCCACATGCTATATGCCTTTATGAATCTGGAGACTGTGGAAATTCAAGAAGGTAACTCATCATCACTATCTTGAGAGCAGTTAAGGATGAACAATAAATTTTTTAAAATGTGAAAGAAATAATGAACCTATTTACAGACCTCAGTAGATCAACAGAGGCTCTGTGTTTGCATGAGAATTCCACATGAAATTGGCCTACAAGGATAGGTTGAGTGATCTATGGCTTTTCTCTTTGGAGCAAAAGAGGATGAGAGGTGACTTGATAGAGGTGTACAAGATAAGAGACATTATCAACTTCCTTTCCAGGGTGGAAAAGGTCAATACCAGGGGGGCATAATTTTAAGGTGTTTGGAGGAAAGTATAGAGTTTAGGTAGGTGGGACTATTCAGAAGACCAGGTTGGCATGATCTAGATGAACTGTATCTATGTTGTAACGCTCTGTAACTCTCTGACTAATGTTTTGTATTAGGGTTACAGAGTCATGGAACATTACAGCAGAGAAACATAACTGCAATATAACTTCCCAACCTCAATACTCAGTGCCCTGACTGATGAAGGCCAACATGCCAAATAACTTCTTTACCACCCTTTCTATCTGCAACACTGCTTTCAGTGTACTTGAAATACTTTTTTGTACTTATGTTGGGATGCTGTTTATTGACTACAGATCAGCATTTAATGCCATCATTCCCAGTGTTCTGATCAAAAAGCTCCAAAACCTGAGCCTTTGTACCTTCCTCAGCAACTGCATCCTCAATTTCCTTACCGGAAGACCACAGAATGTGCAGATTGAAAATAACATCTCCACCTCACTGACAGTTAATACTGGTACACCTCAGGGACGTGTGCTCAACCCACTGCTCTACTCTCTCTACACCAATGACCGTGTGGCTGGGCCATTTATAAATTTGCTGTCACCACAACTATTGTTGGCAAAATTTCAGATGGTGACGAGAAGGTGCACAGGAGCAAGATGCATCAGCTAGTTGAGTGGTGTCACAGCAACAACCTTGCATTCAACATCAGTAAGACCAAAGAATTGATTGTGGACTTCAGAAAGGATAAGATGAGGGAACACACACCGGTTCTTATCGAGGGATCAGAAGTAGAAAGACAGAACAATTTCAAGTTCCTGGCTGTCGACACCTCTGAAGATCTATCCTGGACCCTACGTAAGAATTCAGTTACAAAGAAGGCACAATAGTGGGCATATTTCATAACAAGTTTGAGGAGATTTGGCACATCATCAAAGACAATCGCAGATTTCTACAAATGTACGATGGAAAATATTTTAACTGGCTGCATCACCATCTGGTATGTGGTGGTGGGGGGGGGGGAGTGGTGGGTCTACTGTACACAATCAAAATAAGCTGCAGAAAGTTAAGTGAATTCCATGATGTTAGCTCCATCATGGGCACTACCTTCCACAGAATCCAGGACATCTTCAAGGAGAGATGCCTCAAAAAAATGGCTTCTATTATGAAGGACCCCCATCATGCAGTACATGCCCTCTTCTCATTGTTACCATCAGGAAAATGTTACTGAAGCCTGAAGGCACACAGCTTCTTCTCCTCTGCCATCCGATTTATGAATGGACACTGAATGCACAAATTCTCCCTCACTGCGTGTTTGCACTAATAATTTAACTATTGTATATACTGTAATTCGGTTTTTATTATTATGTATTGCAATGTTCTGCTGCCGCAGAAAACAACAAACTTCACAACCTATGCCAGTGATATTAAACCTGATTATGATTCTACTCCTGTGTTAGAGAGCAGGTCAGGGAGAAAGTGGATGGGTCTCTTTGATACTATGAGTTGAATGGTCTGACTGTAAGCCTCTCTGACTACCTAAGGCAATACACAATCTGCTTGCTTTGCAGTTACACTCCCTATTCTGTGGTTTATTTTATTTAATGACTCATTTTTGTAGTTTTGTTTTTCACTCTTGTTGTTCTCTTCTACCTCTAAAACAGTTGCAGATTCTTCATCTGTTTGATTTGCCCTGGTCTGAAACTCTCAACTGTTACACATGTGAAAATAGGGCACAGAAATGTGTGATTCACCCATCAAAACATCACCAAGTTCTCAAACAAAAACACGCAAAAACCCATTTAATTAACATCAGCCGTAGAGTCAAGTTACAGTGTATGGAAAAAGCCCTCACCTCAATTTGTTACTGCCAACCAAGATATCTTCCTGAGTTACTTCCCTTACCTACATTTGACCCACATCTCTCTAAAGTCTAGAGACTCTAGGGCCTAGACCTTTCCTATCTATAAACCTACTTAAGTATCTTTTAAGTGTTATAAATTATTATAAATTAGAATATAGACCAGGAACAGGCCCTTAGCCCACAATTAGTAATCAAATAGCCAACAACACTAATTCCCTCTGTCTATACAATATCCAAGTCCTTCCAGTTTTCTCACATTCCTGTCCCTACCCATATGTCTCTTAAAAGTCCCTGATGCTCCTGCCACTATCACCATCTCAGCAGGCACATTTCAGGAATCCACCACTTTCTGTGTAAAAAATTGCCCCTCACAGCCCTTTGAACTTACCCCCTCTCACGCTCAGTGCATGCCCTCTGGTGTTAGACATTTCGATCCTGGGGGAAAAGAATTGTCTTCTCCATCTATGCCTCTCATAGAAACATAGAAAGCCTACAGCGTAATACAGGCCCTTTGGCCCACAAAGCTGTGCCGAACATGTCCTTACCTTAGAAATTGCCTAGGGTTACCCATAGCCCTCGACTTTTCTGAGCTCCATGTCATAATCTTATAAACCTCTTTCAGATCTTCCCACCGCTCCACAGAAAACAAGCCAAACTTGTCCAACCTCTCATTATAGCACATGGCCTCTAATCCAGGCAGTAACCTGGTAAATTTCTTCTGTACCCTCACCAAAGACCCAACATCCTTTCACTAATGGGATGACCAGAATTGTACCTGGCTCTGCCACTTCATGTGGCAACTCATTTCATGCCCATAATCCTCTGTGTGAAAAACTTGCCTCTCAGTCATCTCGCACATCAAACTCCTTCACTCCATGGAAAGCAGTCTCAGTCTACCCTCATGACTCAAGCTCTCCAGTTCCTGCAACGTCCTTGTACTCTCCAGATTAATCACGTCCTCTCTATAGTTCAGCAATTAGAACTGCACACAATATTGCAGGTGCAGTCTCACCAACTTCTTACATAATTGTAACATGATGTCCCAACTCTTGTACTCAATGCCCAGTTGATGAAGACCTTTTTTTAACACTTTATCTTTTTGTATCACTACTTTCAGGGAGAAATGTACTCTTAAGTCTCTTCTACATTCTCCAGGGCCCTGCTGTTCACTGTATAACTTCTTCCCCCATCCTTTCTGGTTCTGATTTAGGGTCTCAGCCTGAAAAGTTGGCTCTATATTCCTCCCCGTAGATGCTCTCTGATCTGCTGTGTTCCTCCAGCATGTTGTGTGTATTACTCTGGATTTCCAGCATCTGCAATATTTCTTGTGTTTACAGTATGTGTAAGTTCTGCCCTCAGTTTAACTTCCCAGTGTTCCTCATTTCACTTTTATCTGAGCTAAAATTCACCTGCAATTTCTCTGAATACTTCCCAATTTGATTTAGATCCTGTTGTAAATTCAGACTTAACATCTTTAAACATAAAAAAATTATTTGGAGAGGATTAAAGAGTTGACATTTTTGGGCTGAGACCTTTTATCAGCACTGCTGAGAAAGTCCTGATGAAGGGTCTCAGCCTGAAACTGTTTATTCATCCCCATAGGTGCTGCCTGACCTGCTCAGTTCCTCCAGCATTCCGTATGTGTCTCTCTGGACTTCCAGCATCTGCAGAATCCATTATTCTTACAATTTCCTTGTTGCAGTCCTACTTTTTAAAACTCTTGGAATAAATTTACAGCTAATTTCCACATACTTCCCACTCAGTTTGTTTTTGGCTTTGTGTGTGGGAACTTGTGTCTCATGAACTTTTTGAAAAGGTGACCAAGAGTATTGACAAGGCCAGAGAGGTAGGCATTGCCTACATGGACTTCAACATAATACGTTGATCAAGGAAGTAGGATCATATGAGATGGAGGTGAACTGGTTAGTTGGATACAAAATTGATCTGGAGGAAGAACTAAGACTGGTTGAAGTGGGTGGTGTTTCTCTTTCCCTAGACTGCAGGCCTGTGTGATGCACCATCAATAACTCACACTGAGACGTAGGCGAGATATCGGCTTTTATTGACTGGAAGAAGGAACCAGGAGTGAGTATCTATCATACAAGGTCCTGGAGACTGAGGCCGATCTTCAGGCCGCAGGTCTCCTTTATACAGGGGCCTGTGGGAGGAGCCACAGGAGCAGTCAGCAGGGGCGTGTCCCGACAGGCACATAGTTCACCACACTGTGACTAGTGATGCGCCATAGCTGCCAGAGAAAGTGGTTGACCCAGGAACAATTACAATGTGTAAAAGACAGGTGGCATATTAGAAAATATGCAATGTATCAATTGTGAAGCAGACCAGATAGGCTGATTGGTCTAATTATACTCTTAAGTGTTACGGTCTTATAGACACCAAAGTTGGTGCTGTGTTGGTCTTTGATACAAACAATGCATTTTACTGTATATTTCAATGTGGCTGTGATGAATAAACATAATTTTGTTCTTTAATCTCTTTTATCAATGCACTCTCCTCTCAGAAATTAGCTCGGTGAATCTCCTTTGTACTGCCTCCAATGTTAGTATATCTTTAGGTAAATTTCAACAAAATTAACACCTCATCAACATCCAATACAATTCAGCAAACTCTTCCTGCTCTTAAACTTCAGTCCCTTGGTAATGAAGTCCAAGATGATGCTTGCCTTCTTAACTAAACGTTGGACCTACCTGTTAACCTTTTGTAACTCTTGCACAGGGACACCTATATCCTTCTGTTTCACTCACTTACAGATCAGAACCACAGGGCAACATCTGTATAAAGCAGGATTTATTAGATTCAAGTCAGGTCTCATTGTGATCTGACAGGCTATCTTATCAGTTTTCTGCACTTAATTCCTTCTTGCCCTCAGGAACACACCACTGCCACCTCTATGTGAACTGGTCAGATCAGAAGTGGGTAATCAGAGGACCACAAAAAAATTTGAAAGTTATGGAACAAAATCAATCTCCCATTACTGAGTTCTCATGAAAGGCCATCGGCCTTTCAAACTCAGAGTTGTAAATTCCATTTCCATCATGAGCATTAATCCCCTCAGCATCATGGGCATCTTCAAAAGGTGATGCATCAAAAAAGGTGGTATCTGGCATGAAGGAGCCCCATGACATAGGATGTGCTTGCTTCTTATTTCTACATCAGGGAGGACGTACAGGAGCCTGAAGACATACACTCAATGTTTTAGTTTCTACCCCTTTGTTATCAGATTTCTGAATGGTCAATGAACCATTTTTACTCTTTTACACTTACTTTTAATTTAATTAAAAATATTATTGTAATTTATAGTACTTTTAAAATATATTGCACCATACCGCTGCCACAAGACAATAAATTTTGTGATGTACGTACCTTAGTGATATTAGGCCTGATTCTGGCCTGTTCCTCTCTCCCACTGCTCCCACTGGCATCACCTGAACGGCCGATCATTTCCAGTATTTTTCAGCTTTGCTACACTTTTACAGTAAGCACCAGTAGATCAGCCCAGTGCACATCACTTTCACCTCATCTGGTTCACTCTTGTATCTCCAGGTTAGGAGGTGCCTCCAGGTTTGAGGGCTATCACAGGACCCAGGCTGACACCCCAGTGCAACTCCAATGGAGGGTTGTCCCTCAGCTGTGACTGTAAACTGAAAAACGTCTCCTCTAGGAGATGCTTGCTTCTCATTGTTGGCGAATTCTCCCAAAGCGGCTGGCTACTCATCTCTCAGTAAATATCACTAAAACAGTCGATCAAATGACTGCTTTTAAGAGCAGAAGACATGAGGCCATTCACCCGATCAAGTTTGCACTGTCATTCCATCATGGCTAATTTATTATCCCTCTCAGCCCCATTCTCCTGCCTTCTTCCCTTAACTTTTTACAGCCCGACTAATCAAGAACCTATCAACCTCCTCTTTAAATATATCCAATAACCTAGCTCCATAGCCATCTGTGGCAAAGTATTCCACAGATTCACCAACCTCTGGCTGAAGGAATCACTTCTCATCTCTCTTCTAAAGGGACATCCTGCTGCATCTTCTAGTCCTGGACATCCTCACTATGGGAACATCCTCTCCATCAAACACTCCTCATACATTAAACCTTTTAATTATTCTCATGAACCTCCTATGGATTCTCACCAATACCAGCACATCCTTTCTTAGATAAGGGGCCCAAAGCTGCTCACAATATGGGATCTCACTAAGAATATCAGATGCAGCTGTAGATTAAGTGTCTCCTCAGGTATACAATGTCAAAGACAAAAGTCAAGCTTGTTGTCACATATACAAGTACATGCATGCACACACAACCATTCTATAAGTGCTATCTGATCCTGGTCTCAGTTTGGTGTCCTGTCTTTTCATCATGTCCAGCTGGAGACTAAGGTGATTTGTCCTTGCGTTGTAAAGTAACAAACAGTCTGCTAGAGGAACTTAGAAGGTTGAACAGTTGTGGGAACATCTGCACTTTACTCTGTAAATATATATTTATATATTTCATTAAAATTGCCTTCATTCTTTTAAATTCAGTGAATCACACCTTTGTCAATTCCACCTATCTTCTTCTGACCTCACCCCACCCTCCTTCCTCCTTCACCTGCCTATCACTCCCCTCACCTGAATCCCCCTATCACTTGCCAGCTCTTGCTTCACCTCTTTCCATATTACCTACCTCTCCTTTCTTTCTAGTCCAAATAAAGGGTCTCAATCCAAAATGTCAATGGTCTATTTCCATCCTTAAATATTGCCTGCCCTGCTGAGTTCCTCAAGTGCTTTGTGTATTGAACCAGATGCTTGCCACTTTTTCTCCAACAGAGATATCCTGCCCTATGAGCTACTGTATTCCTTCCTCCAGCCCTGTACTCCAGAGATTGATCACTCCCGTGCATGTCTACCTGGACCCTAAGCTCTGGATTGTCCTCTTCACCTCTTTTTCATGTCTTAAGATGCTCCTTGAAGCATGTCTTTGACGAAGTACATTGTCATCTGTCCTGGAAACTTCTTCTCTTCAACAGAGCCAAACTGATAAGCCTTGTGATAAGCCTTTGTGAACACCTTGGGATGTTTTGCTATTTTAAAGAAATGCTGTAAATGCAAGTTTATGTTGTTAAATTTATCTGCTGAAATAAGAAATCAGATACAAGATGGTACATACTGTTGGAGTAGTCTTGAGAGACCTGGTCAGTCATCAGCATCTGGTTTGATAGCAGCTTGAATACTTCTGCATGCTCCTGTTCTGGGAGGAAGTTCAGTATATTTTGGTCCACTAGATCTGACTGGTACAAAAGAAAATGTTAGTTTTTAATGGAAAACCTTCTCTGTTTCTTCATACAGAACCATTCAATTCCTTGTCCTAGGTTGACTTGAAAATAGCCATAATAGTCATCATTCTAGTACATCATAACCTCTCTGGATTTCGGGTGGAACTGTAGTGTAATATTTTACGGTGCCAGTGACCTGGGTTCAATTCTCTCCACTGTCTGCAAGGAGCTTGTATGTTCTCCCTGTGTCCATGTGGGTTTCCTCCAGGTGTTCCACATGTGATGTGTTCTAGGTTTACAGTGTCATTCATCATGCTCACAGTTGGGTTCTAATCTTACAGCCATGCAGCTTGGTTATAAAACTCAATTATATTTATGGCCAATTTGGAATCTGAGCTGGAGGACGTACTAATATCTGACCTAAACCCCATCACATATAATCAACAACACCAGGCTTGAGGTAGAGATCATTGCACCATGTAAAGTCCTGACCACAGAAAGGTTTGAATAGGTCAGATGAGTCAATTGCTAAAATTATCACAGCAATGATTAATTATCTCAGAAAGAGAAGGCTGGTTGGCATGTGGTTAAGAATGGAACCGAAAATTAGATGTATTAGACAGAGATGAACCAGTCAATTGTGCAGTGACACAAGAAACTCTGTAGATGCTGGAAATCTTTAGCAGCACAGACAAAAGGCAGGAAGGACTCAACAGGTCAGGCAGCATCTATGGAGGGAATAAGCAGTCGATGTTGTGTGTTGCTTCTGGAGGAACCTGCTAGCTTGTGCTCCTCCCCACCCCTACCTTCTTATTCTGGCTTCTGTTCCGCCCGAGATGTCAACTGCTTATTCCCCTCCGTAGATGCAATCTGACCTGCTGAGTTCCTCCTGCACTTTGTGTGGGTTGCTCAATTGTGCAATGCTTTGCAGCCAGTGAGGACTTCTAGTGCAGGCAAGTGACAGCCTAATTTCCAATTCAAGAGCTGGGCACAACAATCGAACTAACAGTCAGTTTTCAACCCATTAGAGAAAGCTAGCAGAAATTGTTAGTTTACTGAATGAGGCCAAAGCAATGTCAGAAAAAAGTAACTATCCTGTGGGTTAGAAGGGAGAAAAGCACTACCCATAGCACTAGAATCCCAGCTCTACCCTTGTTCCTCACTTTCTGCATTTCGCTATATTTCACTAATGGAGAGTGCACTTCTGATCTGAATCAGTGAGAGGAAACCTAGATTGAAAGCTTAGGAAAATCCTCAGCGGCACAGCATGAAAGAGAGGATCTATTTGTGCTATCATGTTTCCCTAATTAGGCCTGGACAAGAAGTGGCAGATGGTGTTCAAGCTGGAAGAGTATGATATGATTCTTTTTGGGAGGTCAAACTTGAAGACGGAGTACAGGGTTACTGGCAGAATTCTTAGAAGTGTGGAGGAGCAGAGGGATCTTGGGGTCAACATGTACAAACAAGCTGGCTGAACTCAGCAGGTCGGGCAGCATCCATTGAAATGAGCAGTCAATGTTTCGGGCTGAGACCCTTCGTCAGGACAAATGTGTTTTGATCTGCAACATTAGTTCATCATTCCTGAGCTCAATTCCCCGACTAACGAAGGCCAACACATTATACACTTCTTAGCCGTCCTAACAACAACTTGCACAGCACCTTTGAGGTATCAATGGACATGGACCCCAAGATCCTATACACACCCTTTCTACAGAGGGGAATAAGCAGTTAACGTCTCGGGCAGAGCAGAAGCCAGAATAAGAAGGTAGGGGTCCTGACAAAGGGTCTCAGCTCGAAACGTTGACTGCTCATTTCAACAGATGCTGCCCGACCTGCTGAGCTCATCCAGCTTGTTTGTATGTGTTGATTTGACCACAGCATCTGCATTGTACTTTGTGTTTAGGACCTTGGCATCCATGTCCATTGACATCTCAAAGTTGCTGTGCAAGTTGTTGATAGTACGGCTAAGAAGTGTATAATGTGTTGGCTTTCATTAGTTGGGGAATTGAGCTCAGGAACTATGGAGTAATGTTGCAGATCTATAAAACCCTCATTAAACACATTTGTTTTATTTGTGTTCTGTTCTGGTCCCCTCATTATGGAAAGATTTGGAAGATTTTGGAAGTGTGCGGAGGAGATTCACCAGAATACTGCATGGATTAGAGAGCATACCTTATGAGCGTGCTCAGGCTTCTCTCTTTGGATTGAAGGAAGATGAAAGGAGAACTGATAGAGGTTTATAAGACTATATGACATTGGAGCAGAATTAGGCCATTTGATCCATTTGGTCTCCTCCACCATTTGATCATAGCTGATCCATTTCTCTCTCAACCCCATTCTCTTGCTTTTTCCCTGTAACCTTTCACGCCCTAACTTATCAAGAACCTATCAAACTCTGCCTTAAACATACTCAATGACCTGGCCTCCATAGTTGCCTGTGGCAACAAATTCCATAGATTCACCACCCTCTGACTAAAGAAACTTCTCATTTCCATTCTAAATGGACGTCCCTCTATTCTGAGTTTATGTCCTCTGGTCTTAGACTCCCCCACTATAGGAAACATCCTCCCCACGTCCACAATATAGAGGCCTTTCAACATTCTATTCGTTTCAAAGAGATCCCTCCCCTCAATTCCAGCGAATAAAGACTCAGAGCCATCAAGTGCTCCTCATGATAAACCTTTCAATCTCAGAATCATTTTTGTGAACCTCTCTGATAAGATGACAAGAGGCATAGACAGAGTGGACAGCAGAGATATTTCTTCAAGGCAGAAACACAAGGGGTAAGAACTTTAAGGTGATTGAAGGAAAGTGTAAAGTAATTTGAGGAAAGGATGCCTGAGGTACACAGTGCTGGGTGTGTGTAACACACTGTTGGGGGTGAAGGTAGAGGCAGATACATCAGGGAAATATAGATAGAGATACAGATGAAAGGAAAATGGAGGGCTATGTGAGGGGGAAGGGTGAGATTGATCTTAGAGTAGGCTAAAAGGTCAGCACAAGATTGTGAGTGAAATGGACTGCACTGTGTTGTAATGTTCTATGTTCTACAAACTGCAAGATCTTTTAGAGTTTCTTCTCCCATTTTATAAGTGAGCGAAAGCTGAAATTTCTAAGTGATTTACTGACTTTGTTTAAGCCAAAATTAAGTGTGGAGAGACAGCCAGAAATACACTGTCTTCCTTCAAAACTGAGGCATGATTTGCAAAGAAGAATTCAAGGTAGAAATGTTCAGAGGCACAATTGAGCAATTACAGTTCAGAGTTGAGATTCATACAAGTAGACTGCTTTGATTTTTGTGTTGAATATTCTCACTGGATATAACCTCCTTCTTGCCTGCAGCCATTTAGTGGTGCTTACCTATGTGCACAGAATAACACAGTTTAACGCACATTTAGATTACAACCCCACAGGCAGAAATCAATCTGCTTTTCAATTTGTCTTGTATGATTCTGTAGTTACTTACTTTTCCAATTCATGTAAGATCACTAGACCAAAGTGTCATCAAAAAAAATATTGCATCATTCTTACCGGTAAATGTCCAAGCAGGGAAGAAACACTGTCAGAGGTATAAATAATGTTTCCATCGACACTAAGTGCTATGAGAAATCCATCTAAAGCCTAAAAGGACATAGAAAGAAATAACCATCGCTGCTCCACTTAAGTGCAATACACATTTCTAGTTTAGATTTTGAACGAAGAGCCCTTAGAAAATAACTCATACATGACAGTACCAAGCTACAGACATCACTTAAGTGTGGATAGATGACAGTCAAAACAGGCCTGCTGTATTTTTTTATTCTTGAGGTGATGCGACGATATTTCTTTTCCAATGCATCACCTACCCACCATCAAGGACATACATGCAGAACAGTGTTGGATAAGGGCCAGTAACATCATGGAGGATCCGTTCCACCCTGCTCAGGGATTGTTTGTCCCACTTCATCAGAGAGGAGGCTACGTAGCATCCACACCAGGACCACCAGACTCAAACACAGTTACTTTTCCCAAGCAGCAAGGCTGATCAGCATCTTCACCCACTGACCCACCTTCCACACACCCAACCACCACTACCAATAACTGTCAGAGTCACCTTATGTGCAGACACTCTTGTGCCTAGTGCTACTTTAGGACCTATAATCAATTTGTGTATATAAGTTATCTTATGTATATATGCATTTATTTATCTAATTATTGACTTTCAGCATGGAATAAGCCCTACAAGCTGTGTTGGCTAACAATCCCCCAGTTTAATCCTAAACTAATCACGGGACAATTTACAAAGACCAATTAACTGGGCAACTAGTACGTCTATAGACTGTGGGAGAAAACTGCAGTACCCAGAGGAAACCCACGCAATCACAGGAAGAACGTACAAACTCCTTACAGGCAGTGGTGGGAATTGAATGGAGGCCCCTGTACTGTAAAGCCTTGTGCTAACCACTATGCTATGGTGCTGCATTATATTTAGTGTGTTTTTTTATTATTACTGTGTTCTTTATCATTGTGCTTTTTTGAGCTGCGTCAGATCTGGAATAACAATTATTTTGTCCTCCTTTACACTTGTGTGCTGGAAATGACATTAAACAATCTTGAACTGTCTGCAAACTGTGTGACCAGTACATTGCCAATTTCAAACCTTCTCACATCCCAACTTCAGGTTTATTGTCATAGGCATCAACTCACAGGGTATAAATGCCATGACAATTAGCTTTATACAGTAGCAACACAGTGCACTACAAGCATATATTAACACATGTTAACATAAATTAACATAAATCATGAATAATTTACATGTGCTCAGAAATAAACATCAAAATAAACCTAATGACACCAGTGTAGAGAAAGAGAAAAAAGAAATACAGTCCAAGATTCAGTTTGGAAAAACCCATTCCTTTTATGAAGTTTGGTGAATTTAAGCATAGGTTAGTAGAGCCAATGTTCTTGAAGGTCAAAGACAATGATGAGGTACTGCTGCAGTTTAGTTAAACAGATGCTGCTAATATTACAAACTGTGAAGTTTTATAACATTAAAGCTTCAGTGGTTATATGGTCTGTCTGCCTTTATAGGTTAGGGCATAGAATATTACAACTGGGATGTTAGGATGCAGTTTTATAAAACACTGGCCAGGCTACACTTGGGCACCGGTCATCAAACTGCAGGAAGGGAATGACTATACTAGAGAGAGTGCAGAGGAGATTCACCAGGATGTTGCCTAGATTGGCAGAATTTATTTATGGGGGAGAGTGGAGAGGACTTCATTCCCTGGAACATAGGAGAATGAGGGGAAAGTTGACAGAGCCATATACAATTATGAGTATAGATAGGGTAAATGCAAGCAGACTTTTTCCACTGAGGTTGTGTTTGGCAGCTTTGGGTCTGTACTGACTGGAACTTAGAAGAATGCAGGGGCAGGGGTTGGGCAGGATCTCATTGAAACCTACTGAATGTTGAAAGGACTAGATAGGGTGGATGTGGAGAGGATGTTTCCTGTGGTGGGGGTATCCAGAACTAAAGGCACAGTCTCAAGATTGAGGGGTGACCTTTTAGAACAGAGATAAGGAGGATTTTTTTTAGCCAGAGAATCTGTGGAATGCTCTGCCACAGACTGCAGTGGAGGCCAGGTCCACGGGTATATTTAAGGTGGAAGATGACCATTTCCTGATCAGTCAGGGCATCAAAGGATATGGCGAGAGGGCAGGTGTATGGGGTTGCGTGGGATCTGGATTAGCCTTAATGGAATGGCGGAGCAGACCTGATGGGCTGAATGGCCTAATTCTGTTCCTATGTCTTATAGTCACATGGTGAGACTACAACTAGGGGTCATGGGTTAAGGGTGAAAGGTGAAATATTTAAGGTCAACATGAGGGGAACTTCTTCATTCAGAGGGTGGCGTGAGTGTGGAACGAGCTTCCAGCAGAAGTGCTGAATGTAGATTCGATTGCACCATTTAAGAGAAGTTTGGACGGGTACATGGATGGGAGGGGTATGGAGGGCTATGGTCCCAGTACTGGTCGATGGACTAGGCAGATTAATAGTTTGGCATGGTCTAGATGGGCTGAATGGCTTGTTGCTATGCTCTATGACTAGGTGGGGCTTCATGGACAGAAAGAGGCTGATGGGAGACCTACTGGAAGAATATATTATAAGAGGCAGACAAACCAAATATTTTTATTCCCAAGGTAGGACTATCAAAAGCAAGGGGCACATGTTTAAGATGAGAGACAAGGGGATCTAAGGGACAAGTTCACAAGAGTGTGGTTGCTGTCTGGAATATGCTGCCAGAAGTGAAATCAGAGACAATCATTATTTGTAAGAGGCATTTAGAGAGACTCTTAAATAAGCAAGGCACAGAAGGATAGTTATAATGCAGGTAAATAGTATATGCATAGATGAACAAAAATTGGCATGGAAATGTTGGACTGAATGGCCTGTTACTGTTCTGTATGCCTTTAAGACTTGGCTTCTTAAATGGATACGGACTCTGTGGTGAAGGTTCTCCCTCAGTACTGTTAGAACTATTTACTTACTGGCTCAAAAATGCACGATCATCTTATAGGTCCATTGAAGTGAAGAAAGACTCTTTAGATGATCATAGATTTTTGAGTTTTGAGGCGTTTCTCAGACCTAGTCATCAGTACATTTTCCAAATGCAAGCAGTATTTGAGCTTGGTGATGAAGAATACTGAAACACACCTCCAACATCAACTGTGTGAACTCTTCGTTGCTAAGGAAAGAAGGCTTCCAGTCCTGTCTGATCTCACAAGCATCTGTCTGAGCGGAAAGTTCTGAAAGGGAAAATAGGTTTGAATAACATTCCGTGAACTGGGAAACGCAGCTCCAAGAAGACATCTGAGTTATATTTTATAGTTTTGTAAGTAGCCTGGTGTTAATACAAAATTAGTTTGACCTTTAGATCAGTGTAAAGAAGTCTAACCACATATTCTTATGTATAATCTGTATTGGTGGTTTACACCTCCTCCTGGTGTCACTCCTCCTTCCCTATCTCCCATGGTCCTTCTCTCCTTTGAGATTCCTTCTTCTCCAGTCCTTTAACTTTTCCACCTATCACCTCCCAACTTCTCACTTCATCACCCTTCCAGCTTGTCCTCCTTCTCCTCCCCCCCTTCTTATTCTGGCTTCTTCCCCCTTCCTTTCCAGTCCAGATGAAGGGTCTTGATCAGAAACTCAGAAACATCAGCTGTTTATTCATTTTCATAGATGCTTCCTGAGCTGCTGACTTATTCCAGTGGTTTACAAATGAGTAAATTTAACTTTTAAGTATTGTACAGATGGTTGATTGAAAAATCTTGGGAATAAGGGGATAGACACATGGAATGAAAACTACTTTATTGGTGATGGATAAAAATAAATACAGATTTATGATACAAAACAGATTCCTATAGTTTTAAGATTAGCTTGATTTGTCACATGTAAATTGAAACATACATAGTGAAATGCATCATTCATGTCAACAACCAACACAGTCCAAAGATTGTGCAGGGGGCAGTCTGCAAGTATCGTTGTGCTTCCAGCACCAACATAGCATGCTCACAACTTATGAACCCTAACTTGCACGTCTTTGGAATGTGGGAGGAAACTGGAGCATCAGGAGAAAAATCATAGATGGAAACATAGAAAACCTACAGCACAATACAAGCCCTTCAGCTCACAATGCTGTGCTGAACATGTACTTACGTCAGAAATTACCAAGGGTTACCCATAGCCCTCTATTTTTCTGAGCACCATGTCCTGAGAGTGGCAAATGTGCAACCTTTTGCCCATGAGGTTGTTCCAACCGTTTAGCCTACTCTAACATCAATCTAACCCTTCCCTCTTGCATTATCCTCCTCCTTTTTTTATCATCCATGTGCCTACCTAAGTGTTTCTTAAATGCCCTTAATGCATCTGCCTCTACCACCACTCGGGCAAGATGTTCAGCACATTCACCACTCTCTGTGTAAAATACATACCTCTGAATGTGGTGTGGAGTTTGGGAACCAGAGCACCAGAACGGATAGTGGAGTGGTTGTGGAGAAACATGTTGTTAAACCTACATACAGGGTCAGGAAGCAAGTTGGGACTAATGTTCTGAGCTGTGTAAATTTCAATGGAAGGACTATTGCTGGAAAGGCAGTTGAGTTTAGGCAATGGATTAGCTTGTGGAATTATGACATTGTAGCCATTAGTGAGACTTGTTTGCAGGAGGGGCAGGACTGGCAGCTCAATATTCTGGGGCTCTTTTAGTCATGATAGAGGTGATAGATGTGGGAGGGGTGGCATTGCTAGTCAGAGAAAATGTCAGCTTTCAATCAGAACAGATTGCAAAGATCATCTAGTGAGGCTTTATAGGTAGAACTGAGGAATAAGAAAGGGATATTATCGACCAGTGAACAATCCGTGGGATTTAGAGGAGCAAATTTGTAGAGAAATCGCAGACTGTTGCAAAAAAGAAAGTTGTGATAGTAGATGATTTTAAACTTTTCACATATTGACTGGGACTTCTGTATTTTAAAAGAGCTGGATAGGATAGAGTTTGTCAAATGTGTTGAGGAAAGTTTCCTTAATCAGTACATAGAAGTCCTAACTAGAGAGAATGTGATACTATGGATACAATTAAGGAATGAGACAGGGCAGGTGACAGAAGTTTGTGGAGGGGAACGCTTTGCATCTAATGATCAGAAGGCCATTAGTTCAAGGTATTTATAGCAAAGGATAGGTCTGGTCCTCAGGTTGAGATTCAGAATTGGAGAAAAAACAATTTTGATGGCATCAAAAAGGATGTGGCAAACGTGGATTGGGACAGGCTGTTTTCTGGCAAAGATGTGCTTGGTAGGTGGAAAGCATTCAAAATTGAAACTTTGGGAGTGGAGTTTATGGGTTCCTGTCAGAATAAAAGGTAAGGATGACAGCTTTTTTGAGAGATAGAGGCCGTGGTTAAGAAAAAGGAGATAAATAGCAGTTATAGGCAGGAAGGGACAAACGAAATACTTGAGGAGTACAAGAAATGCAAGAGAACACTTATGAAGGAAACCTGAAAGTCTAAAAGAAGACATGAGGTTGCTCTCGCAGACAAGGTGAAGGAGAATCTTAAGACCTTCTGCATGTATGTTAAGAAGACAAGGATAGCAGGGTACAAAATTAGTTCTCTGGAAGGCCAGACTGATTATTTATGCTTGGAGCTGAAAGAGATGGATTTTTGGGAGATGGATACAGAGTGTATTGATGTGAGGAAAAGCAGCAGCGAGGTCATGGACCCAATACAGATTACAGAGGAGGAAGCGTTTGCTGTCTTGAAGTAAATTAGAGTGGATAAGTCCCTAGGGCCTGACAAGGTGTTCCCTCGGACCTGGTGGGATACTAGTACAGAAATTGCAGGGACCCCAGCAGAGATATTTAAAGCATCCTTAGCCATAGGTGAGGTGCCAGAGGATTGGAAGATAGCTAATGTTGGTCCATTATTTAAGAAAGGTTCTAAGATGAGCCAGGAAATTATAGGCCTGTGACCCTGACGTCAGTAGTAGGAAAGTTATTGGAAAGGACCGGATATATAAGTATTTGGATATTCAAGGACTGATTAGCAATAATCAACATGGCTCTGCATGTGGTAGCTCATGTCTAACCAATCTTATCGAGCTTTTCAAGGAAGTTACCAGGAAAGTTGATGAAGACAAGGCAGTGGATGTGTCTGCATGCCTTTGACAAAGTCCTGCATAGGAGGTTGGTCAAGAAGGTTCAGTCACTCAGCATTCAAGGTGAGGTAGTTAATTGAATGGTTTGATGGTTCAAAGGTTCAGTGGTTAAATTTAATATCAGAGAATGTTTACAGTATACAACCTGAAATTCTTATTCTTCAGACTTCCACAAAACAGAAAAAAACGCCAAAAAATGAATGACAGAAAAATGTGAGAACCCGAAAGTTCCCCTCTCCCTTCCACACACAAACAGCAGCAAAGCATCAACCCACCCCTCCCCATCTCCTTCCCCCCACTTACTGCAGAAGAAAGCATTTGCCTCCTGATCACTCACCATGCAAGCAGTAGCAAAGCCCCCCCCCCAAAAGGGGCCATGATCTAGTGTCCATCAAAAATCACTGTTCATCCTAACAACACTAACAAAAGCGAGAGAGAGAGGTGGAGAGGGGGAGAAGGGGATGCCAAACTGTTGGGATGTATAGTGGATTAGACAACGGCTTTGCAGAAGCAGCCAGGGAGTGGTTGTAAATGGTTGCCTCTCTGGCTAGAGGTCGATGACTAGTGGAGTGTTGCGGGGATCAGAGCCTGGTCAGTTGTTGTTTGTCACCTATTTCAATGAGTCGTATGATAATGTGGCAAACGGGATCAGCAAATTTACAGATGACACCAAGTTTGGTGGTGCAGTGGATAGTGAGGAAGAGTATCAAAGCTTTTTGTGGTTCTGGATCAGCTGGAGAAATGGGCTGAAAAATGTCAGACGGAATTTAATGGAGACAAGTGTCAGCTGTTTCACTCTGGGAGGACAAAACAGGGTAGGTCTTATACGGTGAGGGGTAGAGCACTAAGGAGTGTGACAGAACAAAGGGATCTGGCAGTACAGATCCATAATTCCTTGAAAGTAGTGTAACAGGTAGATAGGGTCGTAAAGAAAGCTTTTGGCACATTGGCCTTCATAAATCAATGTATTGAGCACAGGAGTTGGGATGTTATGTTGAAATTGTACAAGACCTTGGTGAGGCCTAAGCTGAAGCATTGTGGACACTTTTCATCACCTACCTACCGGAAAGATGACTATAAGATTGAGTGCAGAGAAAATTTACAAGAATGTTGCTGTGCTTGAGGACCTGAGATACTAGAACCCGAAGACTGAGAAGACTTTTGACATAGGTATACAAAATTATGATGCATGTTGTTTGGGCAAACTCAAGCAGACTTTTTCCACTGAGGTTGGGTGAGACTACAACTAGAGCTCATAGGTTAAGGGTGAAAGGTGAAAAGTTTAAGGGAACATGAAGGGGAACTTATTCCCTCAGAGGGTGGTGAGAGTGTGGAACAAGCTGCCAGCACAAGTGGTGGATGCAGGGTTGATTTCAACATTTAAAAGAAATTTGGATAAGTACATGGTTGAGAGGGGTATGGAAGGCTATGTAGCAGATGCAGTTCAATGAGACTAGGCACATTAGTAATTCAGCACAGACTAGATGGCTGAAGAGCCTGTTTCTGTGATGTAGAGTTCAATGTTTCTATGACTCAATCATATCCACTTAACTTTCCTCCATTCACCTTAAAATTATGACCTCAGGTATTAACCATTTCCACCATGGGAAAAAAATCTAACTGTCTGGTTGATCATCTTATCATCATGTTCAAACTAACAAGCTCATAATAAGTCAAACCTTCACAAAGAAGTGCTGAGGCTTAATTGCTGTAAGTTAATGGGTAGAAATCAGATGACCGTGAATACGTTAAGGCGGTTTTTGTTTAGAAGTCTTTGCCAGAATATAAAACCTTTTTGTTTCTGCAGGAAGTCAATTGTCCTCTGCAGCACAGTAGACTTGTCCATCTTGTGTGTGGACCCCTGGAGCATTGTACTGAGTTCTTTGATGAGAACATTGAACTGGTCTCTTCGCTTCTTCTCAGATTTGTTGCGTGAAGCCCTACAATAGAGGAAGATTCCTTAAGCCATCAAGAGGTTATAAATTCAAATGAAACACAAGACAACGTGATTGGAGTCCCTTTTTATTCCTTGATGGGATATGCATATCACATCAAGGCCAACTTATATTGCCCAAATCTGTCTGTTCTGGGGGCCACCAGCACTCAGTGTGATTAAGCTAGAGATGCTGCTGCCAACATGGAATGACACAAATTAAAAAGTGAACAGTAATACATGATGAGACCTGGGTGGTGGCTCGGTGGTCTCATGGTCTGGGGGAAGAAACTGTTTCCCATCCTAACAGTCCTTGTGCTAATGCTACCTCTTGCCTGATGATAGGGGGTCAAGGAGATTGTTGGATGGATGAGAAGGATCACTGAAAAGGCTATGGCCCTGCATATGCAGTGCTCCTGATAAATATCTCAGATTGTTGGAGGAGACACCCAATGATCCTCTTAGCAGTCCATGCAATCCTTTGTAAGGAACTGGGTTCAGATGCCTTGCAATTCCCAAACCAGATGGTGATGCAGCTGGTCAGGATGATCTTGATGGTATGCCTCTGAAAATTGGTTAGAGAGGTGGGTGGGGGAGAGTCACTGCCTCTAACTTTTCAGTAAGTGGAGACATTGCTGTATTTTCTCAACTATAGAGGTGGAATTGAGAGGCCAGGTGAGATCAAACAGTATGTGCTCTCTCAGAAACTTGGTGATCTTAACTCTCCACGAAGAGAATTTATGTGCAATGAGGAGTGGTCGGCCTGCCTTCCTATAGTTCACAATCCTCTCTTTGGTCTTGTCTATGGTAAGATTCAAATTGTTGTGGTCACGCTATTCTACCAGCTTTTAAACCTCCTCTCTGTAAGCCACTTTGACATTGTTCCTGATGTGGCAAGGCTATTGTGTCACCAGCAAACGGGATTATTCGCTCTGAAATGGATCTAGCAGCGCAGTCATCATACTGTACAAATGTTACGGCATCATTCGAGGACCGTTTTATGAGTTGAGGGAACTGGAAAGGGTCCATTGTAGCAGGATTTTTATACATATGCACATTTTATACCATATTCATTAACTTCTTTTGGAATTAACAAAGTCACAATGGGCTTGGAATAGCTAACTTGTAAGACCTTAAGACATAGGAGCAGAATTAGACCATTTGGCCCATCTAGTCTGCTCTGCCATTCCATCATGGCTCATTTACTATCCCTCGCAACACTATTCACCTGCCTTCTCCTCATAATATAGAACATAGAACAATATGGAACTGGAACAGGCACTTCAGCCCCGTGTTATGCTGAACCAATTAAATGGCTAACTAAACTAATCTCTTCTGCCTACCCAATGTCCATAATCTTCCACTTTCTTCACATTCATGTGCCTATCTAAACACTTCGTAAAGTCTCTAATGTATCTGCCTCTACCATCACCTCAGGCAGTGCATTCCAGGCACCCACAACTCACTGTGTGAAAACCTATCTCACATCTCCTTTCAAATTGCCTGCTTTTACCTTAAATGCCCTCTGATATTAGACACTTCAACCCTGGGAAAAAGATATTGCCTCTCTACTCCATCTGTGCCTCTTATAATCTTATAAGCCACCATCGAATCTCCCGTCAACCTCTGTTGCTACAGAGAAAACAACCCAAGTTTGTTCAACCTGTTGTTATTGTACATGCCCTCTAATCCAGGTAGTATCCTCGTAAACCTCTTTTTGCACCGTCTACAAAGCCTCAACATCCTTCCTATAACAGAGTAACCAGAACGATATGCACTATCCAGATAACCTTTGACACCCTAACTAAACAAGAACCTATCAGCATCTGGTTTAAATATACCCAATGACTTGTCTCCATAGCTGTCTGTGGCAATGAATTGCAGAGATTCACCATCCTATGGCTAAAGAAATGCCTCCTCATCTCTGTTCTAAAGGGGCAGCCTTTTATTCTGAGGTTCTGTCCTCTGGTTTCAACTTCCCCATCCTCTCCAAGTCCATTCCATTATGAACTAACTCAAGTCAAAGGAATAGTAATAAATAAGTTGGCTTTCTTAGAAAATTCACACTCAGCATCAATGATGCCAGCTTTTATTTTAATTGCAAATCATTTAATTAACTAAATTTAAATTCTCAACTGCTCTGGGTAGATTACAAAAGTCCCTGTGAATCCTTCTTAATTACCTATCCATTAACATTACCAGTGTACCATTGTGTCTGGACAGAAATGTACTGCATATTATAAATTAGTAATGCAAGATAGTGAGGTAGTGTTCATGGGTTTATAGACCGTTCAGAAATTTCAACGTGGAGGGGAAGAAGCTGTTCTTAAAATGTTGTGTGCCTGTCTTCAGGCTCCTGATGGTACTCATGAGAAGTGGACATGTCCTGGACGGTAAGGATCCTTAACAACGGATGCCACCTTTTCGATGCATTGCCTTTTAAAGATGCGCTCAGTGGTGGGGAGGGTGGTACCCATGATGGAGCTGAATGTGTTTACGACTCTCTATAGTATTTTCTGATCCTGTGAAGTGGTCCCTCCATACAGGCTACTTCACAGTGACGTAACGAGTCAGAATGCTCTCTACAGATAATCTGTAGAAATTTGCTGCAGTCTTTGCTGCCATACTAAATCTTCTCAAACTCCTAATGAAGTATAGCCGCTGGCAAGTTTGCATCAATATGCTGAGCCCAGGATAGATCATCCAAAATGTTGGCCCTCAGGAACTTGAAATTGCTCATCATAGCTCAGCAAAAGCGTCAGAAATCAAAGAACCAGTGACAGATTCAGGCCCTTTGGCCCATCGAGTCTGTACTGACCCATTTACACTAATCCTACATTCATTCTGTTTCTTTATTCTCCCCACACAGTGATCAACTGAGATTCCACTGCTCCCCTGTACACTAGAGACAGTCGTAAATGGCCAATCAACCTGAGTTGTGGGAGGAAACTAGAGCACCCAGAGGTAACACATGGCGAAATGGAGAATATGCCAACTACACGCACTGCACCCAAAGTCAGAGATGAACCTGGGTCGTTGGCGCTGTGTGTGTCAGTGCCTCTACAAGCTGCACCAACTTGCCACCCTCTTCTTCCTAAACCTTGTTCTCCATAAAATATGAGAGCTTAAATTAAAATGTTCTCTTTACTCTTTATCTGTGGGGAAAGGCACCGAGTGCTATTTATCCCCCCCCCCCCAATACAATACAATTTATTCCTCCCAAAAATATACAAAGATGAAGATATAAACTGTATTATTCTCAACAAGTATACAAATACTTAAGTACGACACATGAATGACCTTCACCTCTCAGGACATGCCCTCTTCTCGTTGGACCATCGGGGGAGGTACAGGAGCTTGAAGACCCGTATTCAACAATTCAGAAATAACTGGTCTCTAGCGTGGTTGGTACGTTAGTCCCCATTGCTTTGAGATTCAATTCCCACCATTATCTTTAAGGAGTTAGAGTTTCTCCCTGTGACTGTGGCTGTCCTCTAATGACATTCTGTTAGGGTTCTGTGAGTTGTGGGTATGCTATGATGGCACCAGAAGCGGGAAACTTGTGGGCTGTTTAGCACAATCCCTGCTGATGTGATTTGTCGCAAGTAACAATTTCACTGTATGTTTCAATGTACATGTGACAAATAAAACTAATCTTTAGAATCTTTATATCTTCTCCTCTGCCAGCAGAATTCTGAATAATCTATGAACCTATCAACAGTACTTCACTATTCCTCTTTTGCCATTTTTTTTGTAACCTATAGTAAATTTTATATCTTGCGCTGTACACTGTTGAGCCTCTCTGATTTTCGGGTGGATGCACCAGAGAAAGCAACCAATCTGGATACATCGCAGCTTGGTAAAGCAATTGCTCTGCCCAGAACTGCGGAGAAATGCAGAGAATTAAGGACACAGCTCAGCACATCAAAGAAACCAGCCTCCTCACTATGGATTTTGCCCACACTTCTCACTGCTTCAGTAAAGCAGCTAACATAATTTCATCTAGATCTATTTAGAGATGCCGTATGGAACAGGCCCTTTCAGCCCTGCGAGCAGTGCCACCCAGCAACCCACTGATTCAGCCCTAACCCATCACAGGACCAATTAACCTACCAGCCAGTACGTTTTTGGACTGTGGGAGGAAACTGGAGTAATCAGAAGAACCCACACACACAGACTTGCTCACTGAGGATGCCAGAATTAAACCACAAATGCTGACACTCTGAGTATTGCACTAATAGTCCCACCTATCCCTGGGCGTTCTTTCCTCTTTCCTCTCCCATTGGGTAGAAGATAAGAAAGCACGTATCACCAGGCTTAAGGGCAGCTTCTATTCCTCGGTTATCGGAATCTCAAATGGACCTCCTGTACGATAAGGTGGAGTCGACCTCACAATCTACCTCGTTATGATTCTGCACTTTACCTTTCAGCTGCACTGCACTTTCTCTGGAGCTTTTACACTTTATTCTACATTGTTATTGTTCTAAGACTATTTTAAGATCATTAGACAGCCCCTAGTATATTAAGTATTTTTCATGTCTTTCCACTGTTCTACTAATGTAGGACTAGTTTTGTGTCTTACAAGTCAGAGATAATAAACCTGATTCTGATTCAGAATACAATAAGATAGACTCTTAACCTCACAAACTCACTTGCCTTGCACCTCATTGCTAACCTGCAGAGCACTTTCACTGAATCTGTAACAATTCTGCTATTGTTTTCCTTTGTACTTCCTCCATGATGTGCTGAATTAATCTGTACAGATGTCATGCAAGGTTTTTCACTGTAACTCAGTTTATAACCAATTTATCAAATAGTAAGGCAGGCAGTTTGACATCGGGGTAAATTATGGACTAATTTCCCACCATCTTCATATATATGTTTAGATTTTCTTGGACAGGTGTCAAAGTTCTTATATATGCTACTTAAGATTGGATGATGCCTCTGGGTCTTGACCAAGAACCAACACACTCCTGTGTTAGGTGCATTCGCTTCCCTATTTGAAAAGCTTTTTTAAGACCATAAGATGTAGGAGCAGAATTCGGCAATTCTCGTCTGCCATTCCAACATGGCTGATTTATGATCCCTCTCTACACCTTGATGCCCTGACTAATCAAAAACCTATCAACCTCTGCTTTAAATATACCCAATGATTTGCCCTCCACAGCCATCTGTGTGCAATGAATTCCACAGATTCACCACCCTCTGACTAAAGAAATTCCTTCTCATCTCTGTTCTAAATGGATGTCTTGCTATTCTGAGGCTGCGCCCTCTGGTCCTAGACTCCCTCACTGTGGGAACTCCGCTACTATTTACACTGAAGACAATTGCATTGCAGTGTGCAATAATATTTCCCCACTGACACAGTGGCATAGTGATTCTATTCATGATCAGCTACTTAGTGATGATTCATATTTAAAGGCTCAAATCCCACCATGGCAACTGGGGACTTTAAATTTAATTACCTGGAAGTAAAATCTGGTATCATTGATAGTGTAGATGAAACTTCTGGATTATCATAAATAGCTGCTGATATCCTTTACACCTGAGTTATTCTGTACCCACTGCAAAAGGCCTCAGTAATTACCCAACCAGTTATCTCAACTGAGATTTATAAAGCATTGGTGAGACCACACTTGGAATATGGTGAACAGCTGTGGGCCCCTTAGTGAAGAAAGGATGTGCTTGCAATAGAGAGGATCCAGAGAAGGTTCACAAGAATAGGCTCGGTATGAAATGGTTAATATGCGAGAAGTGCTTGATGGCTCTAGCCTGTACTTGTTTGAGAAGAATGAAGGGATCTTACTGAAACATATCAAATATTGGAAGGCCTAGATAGAGTGGATGTAGAGAGGATATTTCCTATAATGGTGGAGTCTAGGACCAGAGGGCATAATCTCAGAACGTGAGGACATCCCTTTAGAACAGAGATGAAGAGGAATTTCTTTAACTAGAGGGTGATAAATCTGTGGAATTCATTGCTACAGATGGCAGTGGAGGTAACAGTCATTGGGTATATTTGAGGCCTAGGTTGATGAGTTCTTGATTAATTAAGGGCATCAAATGTCATGGTGAGAAGGCAGGAGAATGGAGGTTGAGGAGAATAATAAATCAACCATGATGGAATGGCAGAACAGACTCAATGGGCTGAATGGCCTAATTCTGCTCCAATGTCTTGTGGTCTTTATGTTAAAAAATATTAGTTAACATACTATCCATGACAGATAGTGAGTTATTAAACTTAAGACAAGGATGTCTCACCAAGGATCCAAGAAAGAATGAAACTCTCAGACCTGCCAAGGCTGTTAGAATCCTGCAATCTGATGCAACTTTAGAGCAACAGCACAGTAACAGGCCCGGATGGCCCAATGAGGCTGCACTGCCCAATTACACTTATGTGGCCAAATAACCTACAAAACCGTACGTTTTATGAATGTGGGAGGAAATCAGAGGAAATGCATGCAGCCATGAGGGGAAGGTGCAAACTCCTGACAAGCAGTAGTGGAATTGAAGACCGGTCACTGGTGCTGTATTTGTGTTATACTAACTGCTACTCTACCGTGTCACTGCAATTTCTTTTTGGAAACTCAACAAACTCTGGGGATGTAACCTGCAAACCTCTGGAAAATGGGGTGTAGTTACACATTCTTTGACCCAGGGTGTTCAAGTTCGGGTGGCAGAGTGGAGAAACAAGGGAGGTATAAGGCACTCCTTCCCTCCATTAGCCTGCAGGGTATAGCCTCGCTAAGCCCCCAATCACAGTAACATGAAGCCATGGGAGAAGGTGGGGATGGTCTTATAAGCAGCTGGTGCATATCACGAGTCCTGGTTATGTGACCATTGACTCCAAGCAGACAATCTCCAAAGAGTATTCGTAATGGCTGGGGTCACCCGTCTGGTAAAGACACTGCCCAGAAGAAGGCAATGGCAAACCACTTCTGTAAAAAAAATTTGCCAAGAGCAATCGTGATTGTGAGACCTATGCTAGATGACACAGCACATAATGCTGATGGTATTCAAGTTATAGATCACGGTTCACATCACCAATGCTGTTAATGGCTGAGTTTGCAGGACTGTGGTGCTCACACCCAGCTACAATGGAAAATACCGATGCTGCAAGTTTGGGTTCAGAGCTGATGGAGTTGCTCATTGCAACCACACTGAACAGGACGGCCTCCAACCTCTGCACAACTTCCCCAATCAACAAGGACTTTGCTCTGGCTTCTTCTGTGGCCCTTTCCAAATATGATGCAAGTGGATCATCTTAGATTAATTGGCCCAATTGCTGGAACTGTTGCATTATCAATCACCTCACCTCTTTGCCCTGTCCTTCTCATCGTCATCCATCAGATCACCTCCACAGCTGCTATTTCTACAAAAAAAAAAGAACAGAAATAAGTGTAAACAAAATTTACATCACTGGATCAATATTCTGAGAAAAGAGACGAATTGATAGATTCATTGATCATCTGGAATTTGTGTCTGAGACAGCCAATCATAGGAAGAAGGACGATATGTTCTTAATTACTGTTATAGATAGGGTGGGAAAGGATGTTTATTGTCAATTAGGTATTGTTGTTTCTTGATGTTCCTGGATAGCAGAAGAAAATATTGGTTTATGATCAACCCCTTGTGTAAGGGTTCAAAGTGATTGATGGTTTTATCAAGATACTTTACTCAATTATCTTTATCAGTTTTTGTGTAGACGGAGCGTAAATTACAATTGTATTCCTGCAAAAATGGCACAGTGGTGCAGCTAGTAGAAGCGCTGTTGCACAGATGCAAGAGATTCTGGTTGAATCCTGAACTCTGGTGTTGTCTGTATGGAGTCTGCACATTCCCCTAATGAGCGGTTTTCCTTTGGCTGAAGATTCAAAGATGAGTTTCGGGTGGCTCAGTAGCATACTGGCTAGTACAAGGCTTTACAGTACCAGCAACTCAGGTTCAATTCTTGCCATTGCCTTTACGGAGCTTGTATGTTCTCCCCTTGCCCGCGTGGATTTCCTCTAGATGATCTAGTTTCCTTTCTCAGTCTAAAGATGTACCGATTAGTAGGTCAATGTAAATTTCCCCTGATTAAGCTATGGTTAAATCAGGGGTTGATGTTGGCCTGGAGCGAAGGGCTGGAAGGGCCTGTTCCACTCAATAACTACAGTAAATAATAAAAAATTGTTGCCATTACTAAGTTGAATAAGGTGTGGACTATTTTCTAACTAGGGAACAAATTCTGAAATCAGAAGTGCAAATGAATTTGGGGGTCCTTGTGCAGGATTCCCTAAAGGTTATCTTGCAGGTGGAGTCAATGGTTAAGGAAGACAAATGAAATGTCAGCATTCATTTTGGGAGGACAAGAATACATGAGCAATGAGGTAATGCCGAGGTTTTATAGGGTGTTGCTCAGACCACATTTGGAGTATTGTGAGCAGTTTTGGGGGTCTCATCTGAGAAAGAGTGCCGGTGTAGGAAAAGGTCCAGAGGAGGTTCACAGGAATGAAAGTGCTAACATATAAGGCAGGTTTGATCTTTTGGAAACTGGAGTTTAAAAGAAGGGGTGATCTCATTGAAATCCACTGAATATTGGAAGAGCTAAACAGAGACTAACATGGAGAGTATGTATCCTCTGGTGGGGGAATCTAGAACCAGAGGGCACAGCTTCTGAACAGAAGGATGTCCCTTTAGAAGAGAAATGAAGTGGAATTTCTTTAGTGAGAGGGTGATGAATCTGTGGAATTCATTGACACATACAGCTGTGAAGGCCATGGCATTGGGAACATTTTAAAGTGGAGGTTCTTGATTAATCAGATGTCAAAGTTTACGTGGTGAAGGCAGGACAGTGGGTTCCAAGGGATAATAAATCAGCCATGATGGAATGGCAGAGAAGACTCAATGGACTGAATGGCCTAATCCTGCCCCTATATCTTATGGTCTAACTATGGTCTTGGGGATAAGAGTAGGAAGCAATTCAATAGATTCATAGCACACGTGTATGGGTATAACAGCAGGACATCATTGTAACAATATTAACATACAAAATTAATGCCCAGTGCATGTAAACAACTATTTCAATCTTTCTTGAGCAATACATACAAAATGCAGGAGGAACTCAGCAGAGCAGGCAGCATCGATGGAAAAAAGTACAGACTACATTTTGGACTGAGGCCCTTTGGCAGCACTGAAGGGAAAAAGCTGAGGAGTAGATTTGAAAGGTAACATGAGGGGAGGGAGGAACACCAGCCAAAAAGTGAGACTTGGAAGGGAGGAATGAAGCAAAGAGCTAGGAAGTTGATTGCTGAAAGAGAGGAAATGATTGACATCTCCCACAGTTCACAGATCAGTGATCACCCACACCGAGCAGGGACTGGGATCACCACAGTTCACAGATCAGTGATCACCCACACCGAGTAGTGACTGGGATCACCACAGTTCACAGATCAGTGATCACCCACACCGAGTAGTGACTGGGATCACCACAGATCACAGATCAGTGATCATCCACCCCGAGGACGGACTGGGAGCACCACAGTTCACAGATCAGTGATCACCCACACCGAGTAGAGACTGGAATCACCACAGTTCACAGATCAGTGATCACCCACACTGGGGAAGGACTGGGATCACCACAGATCACCACAGATCCGGGCAGCGGAGTCCGTGGAAGCAGAGTCCTGGGCTTTGGCTAAGTGGGCTTCGGCGTAAGGGGACTTCGGTAAGCCTGTGTGATTGCTCGCTGAGGGGAAGAAGGCAAGGTCGCTCGGTGCTTTTTAGACTTATTCTATTAATCCAGTTCAGGTATGGGGGAGACCGTCAGAGCAGTGGTGTGCTCCGTATGCAGTATGTGGGAAGTCAGGGTCAACACAGTTGTCCCTGATGACCACACCTGCAAAAGGTGCGTCCAGCTGCAGCTCCTATCAGACCGAGTTAGGGAGTTGGAGCAGGAGCTGGATGAACTACGGATCATTCGGGAGGTGGAGGCAGAGATAGATAGGAGTTATCAGGAGGTAGTCACACCAAAAAACCAAGAAGTAGGCAGATGGGTGACGGTCCAGAGAGGCAGGGGGAGCAGGCAGAGAGAGCAGAGCACCCCTGCGGCCATTCCCATTAACAATAAGTATACCGTACTGGATACTGTTGATGGGGATGACCTACCAGGAATGAGTTGTAGTGGTCCTGCCTCTGGCACAGAGGTTGAACCCTCAACTAGAAAGGGGAGGAGGGAAGAGAAGAGAGCGATAGTTTTAGGGGACTCTATAGTTAGGGGGGCAGATAGGAGATTTTGTGGGGCAGATCGGGAGTCTCGGATGGTATGTTGCCTCCCTGGTGCCAGGGTCCGGGACATCTCAAATCGGGTGCAGGCTATTCTTGAGAGTGAGGGCATGAACCCAGATGTAGTGGTCCATGTAGGGACCAATGATGTAGGTAAGGTGAGTGAGGGGGTCCTGCTTAGAGAGTTCAGGGAGTTAGGAGTGAAGCTGAAAGGCAGGACCTCCAGGGTGACAATCTCAGGATTGCTACCTGTGCCATGTGCGAGTGAGGCGAAGAACAGAATGATTATGCACATTAATACGAGGCTGAGAGCATGGTGCAGGAAGGAAGGGTTCAGGTTTTTGGATAATTGGTCTTTGTTCCAGGGACATTGGGATCTGTTTCGAAGGGATGGTCTACATCTGAACCGGAGGGGTACTAACATTCTTGCAGGAGTGTTTGCCAGTGCTGCTCGGGGGGTTTAAACTAGATGTGCAGGGGGCAGGGATCCAGATCCAGAGGGTTGGTCAGAAGGTGCATGGGGTTAAATGTGTACAAGGTTTGGGTGATCTTGAGAAGGTCATCAAAATTCAGGGTGCAATTTGCCCGATGGAAGTTCAAGGAGCTGGGTTAGGTACAGTAGACAGTGTTTTAAGCAAAGAGAGGAGGAATGGGCTAAGAATTCTATACTTGAATGCGCGTAGTGTCAGAAATAAGACAGATGAGCTTGAAGCTCAGATGAAAATGGGGAACTACGATATTGTTGGGATAACGGAGACATGGCTGCAAGGGGATCAGGCCTGGGAATTGAGTGTACCAGGGTATACGTGATATCGTAGAGACAGAAATATGGGAAGAGGGGGTGGGTGGCCTGTTGGTGAGGAATGAGATTCAGTCCTTAGCAAGATGTGACTTGGGAACAGGGGAAGTAGAGTCTGTGTGGATTGAGCTGAGGAACAGTAAGGGTAAAAAGACCCTAATGGGTGTTGTGTACAGGCCCCCAAACAGTAGCGTGGATATTGGGTACAAGTTGATTAGGGAGTTAACATTGGCATGTGCTAAAGGTAATGCAGTCGTTATGGGAGATTTCAACATGCAGGTGGACTGGGAGAATCAGGTAGGTGCTGGACCCCAGGATAGGGAGTTTGTGGAGTGTCTAAGGGATGTATTTTTGGAACAGCTTGTGCTTGAGCCAACCAGGAACGAGGCTATTTTGGACTTGGTGATGTGTAATGAACAGGAATTGATAAGTGATCTTGAAGTAAAGGAGCCATTAGGAAGTAGTGATCATAACATGATAAGTTTTTATCTACAATTTGAGAGGGATAGGGGCAGATCAGAGGTGTCAGTGTTGCAATTAAATAAAGGAGACTACGGAGCCATGAGGGAAGAGCTGGCCAAAGTTAAATGGGCGGATGCCCTGGCAGGAAAGACAGTGGATCAGCAGTGGCAGATATTCTTGGGCATAATACAAAAGATGCAAATGCAGTTCATTCCAATGAGAAGGAAGGATTCAAAGAGGGGGAAGGGGCCACAGTGGTTGACAAAGGAAGTCAGAGATTGTATAGCATTAAAGAAAAAGAAGTATGACAGGGCTAAGATGAGTGGGAATACAGATGATTGGGAAAGTTTTAAGGAACAGCAGATCTTAACTAAAAAAGCAATACGGAGAGAAAAAATCAGGTATGAGCTCAGTCTAGCCAGGAATATAAAAGGGGATAGCAAAAGCTTTTTTAGCTATGTGAAGAGAAAGAAGATGGTTAAGAACAATGTTGGCCCCTTGAAGAATGAATTTGGAGAAATTGTTATGGGAAACAGGGAAATGGAAACAGAATTTAATGCATACTTTAGATCTGTCTTCACCAGGGAGGACACAAGCAATCTCCCAGATGTATGGATGGGCCAGGGTCATAAGATATCAGAGGAATTGAGACAGATTGACATTAGGAAAGAAACTGTGATGAGTAGACTGGTAGGACTGAAGGCTAATAAATCCCCGGGTCCAGATGGTCTGCATCCGAGGGTTCTAAAAGAGGTGGCTCAGGAAATTGCGGATGCATTGGTAATCATTTTCCAATGTTCCATAGATTCAGGATCAGTTCCTGAAGATTGGAGAGTGGCTAATGTTGTCCCACTTTTCAAGAAGGGAGGGAAGGAGAGAACGGAGAACTATCGCCCTGTTAGCCTAACGCCAGTCGTGGGGAAGATGCTTGACTCCATTATTAAGGACGAAATAGTGGCACATCTAGATGGCAGAAATAGGATTAGGCCAAGCCAGCATGGATTTACCAAGGGCAAATCATGCTTGACTAATCTGTTGGAGTTTTTTGAGGGTGTAACAAGGATGTTAGACGAGGGTAAGCCAGTAGATGTTGTGTACCTAGATTGTCAGAAGGCATTCGATAAGGTGCCACATAGGAGATTGGTGAGTAAAATCAGAGCTCATGGCATTGGGGGCAGGGTTTCAACATGGATAGAAAACTGGTTGGCAGATAGAAAGCAAAGGGTAGCAGTGAATGGGTGTTTCTCAGACTGGCTGGAGGTGACTAGTGGGGTACCACAGGGCTCTGTATTGGGACCACAGCTCTTTACGATTTATGTCAATGATTTAGATGAGGGCATTGAAAACTATATCAGCAAGTTTGCTGACGATACTAAACTGGGTGGCAGTGTGACATGCGAAGAGGACGTTAGGAGAATACAGGGAGACTTGGATAGGCTGAGTGACTGGGCAGATACTTGGCAGATGTCATTCAATGTGAACAAATGTGAAGTTATCCACTTTGGAAGCAGGAACAAGAGGGCAGAGTATTGTCTGAACGGTGTCGAGTTAGGTAAGGGAGAAATGCAAAGAGACCTAGGAGTCCTAGTTCACCAGTCAATGAAGGTGAATGAGCAAGTGCAACAGGCAGTGAAGAGGGCAAATGGAATGTTGGCCTTTGTTACAAGGGGAATTGAAGACAAGAGCAAGGATGTTCTTTTGCATTTGTACAGGGCCCTGGTGAGACCACACCTGGAATATTGTGTACAGTTTTGGTCTCCAGGTTTAAGGAAGGACATTCTGGCAATTGAGGAAGTGCAGCGTAGATTCACTAGGTTGATTCCTGGGATGGCAGGGCTGTCTTACGCAGAGAGATTGGAGAGATTGGGCTTGTACACGCTGGAATTGAGGAGATTGAGAGGGGATCAGGGAAACGTTTAAGATAATTAAAGGATTTGATAGGATTGAGGCAGGAAATATGTTCCAGATGTTGGGAGAGTCCAGTACCAGAGGGCATGGATTGAGAATAAGAGGTCAGTTATTTAAAACAGAGTTGAGGAAGAGCTTCTTCTCCCAGAGAGTTGTGGAGGTGTGGAATGCACTGCCTCGGAAGACGGTGGAGGCCAATTCTCTGGATGCTTTCAAGAAGGAGCTGGATAGATATCTGATGGATAGGGGAATCAAGGGATATGGGGACAAGGCAGGGACTGGGTATTGATAGTGAATGATCAGCCATGATCTCAGAATGGCGGTGCAGACTCGAGGGGCTGAATGGTCTACTTCTGCACCTATTGTCTATTGTCTATTGTCACAGATCAGTGATCACCCACACCGAGGAGTGACTCGGAGCACCACAGATCACAGATCAGTGATCACCCACAGCGAGGACGGACTAGGAGCAGCACAGCAGAGATTAGTGATCAACCACTCCGAGGAGGGACTGGGATCACAACAGTTCACAGATCAGTGATCACCCACATTGAGGGACTGTGATCACCACAGTTCCCAGATCAGTGATCACCCACACCGTGGAGGGACTGGGATCACCACAGTTCACAGATCAGTGATAACCCACACCGAGGAGGGTCTGGGATCACCACAGTTCACAGATCAGTGATCACCCACCACGAGGAGTGACAGGGATCACCGCAGTTCACAGATCAGTGATCACCCACATCGAGGAGGGATTGGGATCACCACAGTTCACAGATCAGTGATTACCCACATCGAGGAGGGATTGGGATCACCACAGTTCACAGATCAGTGATCACCCACACCGAGGAGGGTCTGGGATCACCACAGTTCACAGATCAGTGATCACCCACACCGAGTAGTGACTGGGATCACCACAGTTCACAGATCAGTGATCACCCGCACCGAGTAGTGACTGGGATCACCACAGTTCACAGATCAGTGATCCCCCACACCGAGGAGGGTCTGGGATCACCACAGTTCACAGATCAGTGATCACCCACACCGAGTAGTGACTGGGATCACCACAGTTCACAGATCAGTGATCACCCACACCGAGTAGTGACTGGGATCACCACAGTTCACAGATCAGTGATCACCCGCACCGAGGAGTGACTGGGATCACCACAGTTCCCAGATCAGTGATCACCCACATCGAGGATGCACTGGGATCACCACAGTTCACAGATCAGTGATCACCCACACCGAGGAGGGTCTGGGATCGCCACAGTTCACAGATCAGTGATCACCCACACCGAGTAGTGACTGGGATCACCACAGTTCACAGATCAGTGATCACCCACACCGAGTAGTGACTGGGATCACCACAGTTCACAGATCAGTGATCACCCGCACCGAGTAGTGACTGGGATCACCACAGTTCACAGATCAGTGATCCCCCACACCGAGGAGGGACTGGGATCACCACAGTTCACAGATCAGTGATCACCCACACCGAGGAGGGTCTGGGATCATCACAGTTCACAGATCAGTGATAACCCACACCGAGGAGGGATTGGGATCACCACAGTTCACAGATCAGTGATCACCCAGACCGAGGCGGGACTGCGATCACCACAGTTCACAGATCAGTGATCACCCACACCGAGGAGTGACTGGGATCACCATAGTTCACAGATCAGTGATCACCCAGACCGAGGCGGGACTGCGATCACCACAGTTCACAGATCAGTGATCACCCACACCGAGTAGTGACTGGGATCACCATAGTTCACAGATCAGTGATCACCCACACCGTGGAGGGACTGGGATCACCACAGTTCCCAGATCAGTGATCACCCACACCAAGGAGTGACTGGGATCACCACAGTTCACAGATCAGTGATAACCCACCCCGAGGCGGGTCTGGGATCACCACAGTTCACAGATCAGTGATCACCCACACTGAGTAGTGACTGGGATCACCACAGTTCACAGATCAGTGATCACCCACTCCGAGTAGTGACTGGGATCACCACAGTTCACAGATCAGTGATCACCCACACCGAGGAGTGACTGGGATCACCACAGTTCACAGATCAGTGATCACCCACACCGAGTAGTGACTGGGATCACCACAGTTCCCAGATTAGTGATCACCCATACCGAGGAGGGACTGGGATCACCACAGTTCGCAGATCAGTGATCACCCGCACCGAGTAGTGACTGGGATCACCACAGTTCACAGATCAGTGATCACCCACACCGAGGAGGGACTGGGATCACCACAGTTCACAGATCAGTGATCACCCACACCGAGGAGTGACTGGGATCACCGCAGTTCACAGATCAGTGATCACCCACACCGAGGAGGAACTGTGATCACCACAGTTTCCAGATCAGTGATCACCCACACCGAGGAGTGACTGGGATCACCACAGTTCACAGATCAGTGATCACTCACACCGAGGAGTGACTGGGATCACCACAGTTCACAGATCAGTGATCACCCAGACCGAGGAGGGTCTGGGATCACCACAGTTCACAGATCAGTGATCACCCACACCGAGGAGGGTCTGGGATCACCACAGTTCACAGATCAGTGATCACCCACACCGTGAAGGGACTGGGATCACCGCAGTTCACAGATCAGTGATCACCCACACCGAGTAGTGACTGAGATCACCACAGTTCACACATCAGTGATCACCCACACCGTGCAGTGACTGGGATCACCACAGTTCACACATCAGTGATCACCCGCACCGAGTAGTGACTGGGATCACCACAGTTCACAGATCAGTGATCCCCCACACCGAGGAGGGACTGGGATCACCACAGTTCACAGATCAGTGATCACCCACACCGAGGAGGGTCTGGGATCATCACAGTTCACAGATCAGTGATAACCCACACCGAGGAGGGATTGGGATCACCACAGTTCACAGATCAGTGATCACCCAGACCGAGGCGGGACTGCGATCACCACAGTTCACAGATCAGTGATCACCCACACCGAGGAGTGACTGGGATCACCATAGTTCACAGATCAGTGATCACCCAGACCGAGGCGGGACTGCGATCACCACAGTTCACAGATCAGTGATCACCCACACCGAGTAGTGACTGGGATCACCATAGTTCACAGATCAGTGATCACCCACACCGTGGAGGGACTGGGATCACCACAGTTCCCAGATCAGTGATCACCCACACCAAGGAGTGACTGGGATCACCACAGTTCACAGATCAGTGATAACCCACCCCGAGGCGGGTCTGGGATCACCACAGTTCACAGATCAGTGATCACCCACACTGAGTAGTGACTGGGATCACCACAGTTCACAGATCAGTGATCACCCACTCCGAGTAGTGACTGGGATCACCACAGTTCACAGATCAGTGATCACCCACACCGAGGAGTGACTGGGATCACCACAGTTCACAGATCAGTGATCACCCACACCGAGTAGTGACTGGGATCACCACAGTTCCCAGATTAGTGATCACCCATACCGAGGAGGGACTGGGATCACCACAGTTCGCAGATCAGTGATCACCCGCACCGAGTAGTGACTGGGATCACCACAGTTCACAGATCAGTGATCACCCACACCGAGGAGGGACTGGGATCACCACAGTTCACAGATCAGTGATCACCCACACCGAGGAGTGACTGGGATCACCGCAGTTCACAGATCAGTGATCACCCACACCGAGGAGGAACTGTGATCACCACAGTTTCCAGATCAGTGATCACCCACACCGAGGAGTGACTGGGATCACCACAGTTCACAGATCAGTGATCACTCACACCGAGGAGTGACTGGGATCACCACAGTTCACAGATCAGTGATCACCCAGACCGAGGAGGGTCTGGGATCACCACAGTTCACAGATCAGTGATCACCCACACCGAGGAGGGTCTGGGATCACCACAGTTCACAGATCAGTGATCACCCACACCGTGAAGGGACTGGGATCACCGCAGTTCACAGATCAGTGATCACCCACACCGAGTAGTGACTGAGATCACCACAGTTCACACATCAGTGATCACCCACACCGTGCAGTGACTGGGATCACCACAGTTCACACATCAGTGATCACCCACATCGAGAAGGGACTGGGATCACCACAGTTCACAGATTAGTGATCACCCACACCGAGGAGTGACTGGGATCACCACAGTTCACACATCAGTGATCACCCACATCGAGGAGGGACTGAGATCACCACAGTTCACAGATCAGTGATCACCACAGTTCACAGATCAGTGATCACCCACACTGAGGAGTGACTGATATCACCACAGTTCCCAGATCAGTGATCACCCACACCAAGGAGTGACTGAGTTCACCACAGTTCACTGATCAGTGATCACCCACACCGAGGAGGGATTGGGATCACCACAGTTCACAGATCAGTGATCACCCACACCGAGGAGGGACTGCGATCACCACAGTTCACAGATCAGTGATCACCCACACCGAGTAGTGACTGGGATCACCATAGTTCACAGATCAGTGATCACCCACACCGAGTAGTGACTGGGATCACCACAGTTCACAGATCAGTGATCACCCACACCGTGGAGGGACTGGGATCTCCACAGTTCCCAGATCAGTGATCACCCACACTAAGGAGTGACTGGGATCACCACAGTTCACAGATCAGTGATAACCCACCCCGAGGCGGGTCTGGGATCACCACAGTTCACAGATCAGTGATCACCCACACTGAGTAGTGACTGGGATCACCACAGTTCACAGATCAGTGATCACCCACACCGAGTAGTGACTGGGATCACCACAGTTCACAGATCAGTGATCACCCACACCGAGGAGTGACTGGGATCACCACAGTTCACAGATCAGTGATCACCCACACCGAGTAGTGACTGGGATCACCACAGTTCCCAGATTAGTGATCACCCAGACCGAGGCGGGACTGCGATCACCACAGTTCACAGATCAGTGATCACCCACACCGAGGAGTGACTGGGATCACCATAGTTCACAGATCAGTGATCACCCAGACCGAGGCGGGACTGCGATCACCACAGTTCACAGATCAGTGATCACCCACACCGAGTAGTGACTGGGATCACCATAGTTCACAGATCAGTGATCACCCACACCCAGTAGTGACTGGGATCACCATAGTTCACAGATCAGTGATCACCCACACCGAGTAGTGACTGGGATCACCACAGTTCACAGATCAGTGATCACCCACACCGTGGAGGGACTGGGATCACCACAGTTCCCAGATCAGTGATCACCCACACCAAGGAGTGACTGGGATCACCACAGTTCACAGATCAGTGATAACCCACCCCGAGGCGGGTCTGGGATCACCACAGTTCACAGATCAGTGATCACCCACACTGAGTAGTGACTGGGATCACCACAGTTCACAGATCAGTGATCACCCACACCGAGTAGTAACTGGGATCACCACAGTTCACAGATCAGTGATCACCCACACCGAGGAGTGACTGGGATCACCACAGTTCACAGATCAGTGATCACCCACACCGAGTAGTGACTGGGATCACCACAGTTCCCAGATTAGTGATCACCCATACCGAGGAGGGACTGGGATCACCACAGTTCACAGATCAGTGATCACCCACACCGAGGAGGGACTGGGATCACCACAGTTCACAGATCAGTGATCACCCACACCGAGGAGTGACTGGGATCACCGCAGTTCACAGATCAGTGATCACCCACACCGAGGAGGAACTGTGATCACCACAGTTTCCAGATCAGTGATCACCCACACTGAGTAGTGACTGGGATCACCACAGTTCACAGATCAGTGATCACCCACACCGAGGAGGGACTGCGATCACCACAGTTCACAGATCAGTGATCACCCACACCGAGTAGTGACTGGGATCACCATAGTTCACAGATCAGTGATCACCCACACCGAGTAGTGACTGGGATCACCACAGTTCACAGATCAGTGATCACCCACACCGAGTAGTGACTGGGATCACCACAGTTCACAGATCAGTGATCACCCACACCGAGTAGTGACTGGGATCACCACAGTTCCCAGATCAGTGATCACCCACATCGAGGATGCACTGGGATCACCACAGTTCACAGATCAGTGATCACCCAGACCGAGGCGGGAATGGGATCACCACAGTTCACAGATCAGTGATCACCCAGACCGAGGCGGGACTGCGATCACCACAGTTCACAGGGCAGTTGCAGGATAGTTTCCCTTGACTTTCTTAGAAAGCCACAAGTGTTTGTTTTTCCTTTTAGAGCTCTTTCAAGTTGCTGAAGTCAACATGGAGGGTACTACAGTATAAGAGTTGATCAAAGATTTGAAAGCATTACTTAGAACCCCTCTGTACCACCTGGTTAGGCCAGCAAGTTCTGGGGAGGGAGACTGCGGAAGCACTGGAGGTCCAGTCTCTAAGCCACAGCCACACTTGACAAACTTCTACAAAATAACAGTATCCAAGCTGGTTGCATCATGGCCTGATTTGAAAACCACAATGCCCAGGAACAGAAAAGTCTACAGAACATTGTGGATACAGCTCAGTCCATCACGAGCAAGCCCTCCCCATCATTAAGCTCATGTACTCTGAGTGCTGCCACAGGAAAGCAACTTCCATCATCCATCAAGGTCTCCCATAAACCAGTTCACGCTCTCTTCTCACGTGGATAATTTCACTCATCTCAATTCTGAACTGATTCCATGAGAACATAAAAGATACAAAGAAGGACGGATAATTATATCTGAGGAAGAATGGACAACAATATGGAGGTATCAATGGAAGTGTGCCAATTCACTGAAATGGAGGGAGTTTGGATGGAAAAACTTGGTAAGATATTTTATTACACCCTCTCAGAAGTCCCATTATGATAGCAACCTCCCTGTCTGCTGGAGAAATTGTGGAATTCAAAATGCAAATCATTATCATATTTTTTGGGACTGCCCTGTTATCATAAACTATTGGAGGGGGATACACAATGCCCTACAAGACATCTTTAAATGTGAAATACCCTTAGAGAGCAAGACCATATATTTTGGATATATACCTCAAGAATGGTTGAAAAGAGATAAATATTTAATGAATATATTGTTGGTGGCTGGTAAAAAGACTCTTACTAGGAAATGGTTATCACAGGAGAGCCCAACTTTAAATACATGGATGGAAATTACAATGGACATTTACAAAATGGAGAAGATAACAGCATCTGTTAATCATAAGCTGGAACAATTTGATTCATACTGGGGAAAAATGGTTTAACTACATAATGCCTCATAGGCCTGATTTTATTCTCACAAATCAATGAATCTGTTGTAAAAAAAAAACTCACTCCCTACTTGTACATAGTTCTCCCCTTTTGCTTGTTTTTTCTTTCTACTCTTTTCTGTAAGTGTATACCCCAGATAAATACTTTGTGGAGATTTGTGATATATGATTGTATATGTATGTATAATGTCTGAAATACATCTCATGGAAATGTTTGTTTGATGATGAACAATTAAATAAATTACTAAAAAAGATACAAAGCTACAGTACATTACAGGCAACACGTACAAGAAGCTGAAGGAACTCAGCAGGTCAAGCAGCATCCATGGAAACGAGTAGTCAATGTTTCCAGAGATGCTGCCCAACCTGCTGAGTTCCTCCAGCTTGTTGTACGCTTTGTTTTGACCCCAGCAGTCTACCTTGTGAGCACATTACAGGCCCTTTGGCCCAGAATGTAACCTACTCTAGAAACTGCCAAGAATTATCTTACTGCATAGCCCTCTATTTTGCTTAGCTCCATGTCACTATCTAAGAGTCTCTTAAAAGATCCTATCATATCCACCTCCATCACCATCACCAGCAGTGCATTCCACAAACCCACCATGCTCTGTGTGGAAAACTTATCTGTGACATCCCCTCTGTACTTACTTCCAAACACTTTAAAACTTCACATCCTCATGTTAGTCATTTCAGCCCCAGAAAAAAGCCTCAAGCTATCCACATGATCAATGCCTCACTTTCAAGGGCTCTATAACTTATGTTCAGTGGCCACATTATGAGCTGCTTCCTGCGCCTAATAAAGTGCCCCATGATTGGTGATTATATATTTGCATAATGAGCAGGTGAACAGGTGTACCTAATAAAGTGGCCACCGAGTGCATGCTTCTCAGTATTATTTATTTTTTATCTGTACAATTTGACTCCTTTTGCACATTTGTTGTTCCTCAGTCTTTGACATCGCACTTGGTTAAATGTTGCCTTGAAGTCAGGTGGAGCAAAGCTCAGCTCACCGTGGAATTCAGCCTCTTTGTCCCTGTCTGGATCAAGGCCAGGACAAGGTATTCGACTGAGTGAACTGGAGAGATCCAATCAGCATGTTGCTGAGCAGGCTCAAGGCGTGTGAGATGCCTTGACCATGTGCCAATTAAAGATTAGCTTTCTTTGTCAAAAGAACATTGGAATATTGAGAGCTATGGTTAAATGCATCGTTTGCGTCAAATCAAATCAGCGAGTATTGTGCGGGAGGGGGTGGTGCCGCTGTAAGTGTTGCCATGCATTTGGCGCCAACAGAGAATGCCCACAACTTACTAACCATTAACCATGTGTCTTTTGAACATGAGAGGAAACCAGATCATAGGGAGAACATATGAACTCCTTACAGACAGCAGTGGGAATCGAACCCCAATCGCTGATCACTGGCACTGTAAAGCAAATGTGCTAACCGCTATGCTACCATGCCAATTACATCCTCCATCTCTAAGCTATCACTTGGAAATAATGTAACCCAGAGGTCATAGGTTAAGGGTGAAAGGTGAGATACTTAAGGGGAAATTCTTCACTCAGAAGGTGATGAGAGTGTGGAACAAGTTGCCGGTGGAAGTGGCAGATGTGGTTTCCCCTCCACCCACCCTCATATTCTGGCTTCTTCCTCCTTTTTAAGTCCTAGTAAGGGGTCTCAGCCCGTAACATCAATTATTTATTCATCTCCATGGATGCCATCTGACCTGTTGAGTTCATCCAGCATTTTGCGAATGATTGGACAATAATTAACCAGATTGGATTTGATCTGATTTTTTTGAGCTGGACATTTCTGGGCAATTTGCCACATTGTTCAGGAGATTGCCAATGTTGTAACGGCATTACCACAGCTGTATTGTTGGCTGCTCCTGAACTCTTTACAGAATCCTGTGCCCTCAGCCCATTCTTGGTATCATCAGAGTGGCACTGATTGCCTGGAGACGGCCGAGATCACAGGACGAAGCAGAGCTGGATTATCTAATCGTTGCTTCGGCAAAACCTGTGAGTTTTCTCAGTCTTACAAGTGAATGTGGCACAGTAGCATAGCAGTTAGCATCATGCTTTAAAGCACTAGTGAATGGAAGATCCGGGATCAGTTATGGCCACAGTCTATAAGGGGTTTGTATGATCTTCCCATGATTGTGCGGGGTTCCTCCAGGTGCTCCAGTTTCCTCCCACATTCCAAAGACATACGGGTTAGGGCTAGTAAATGCAGACGGCCCCCAGCACATCCTTGAACTGTTGTTGACGCAGATGATATCTTTCACTCTATGTTTTGAGAGATAAAGCTAATCTTTAACTTTTCCTTTTCCTCCTCAAACCTGCCACAGAACTTGTGCTCCTGACATCCCATCACCGTCATACCTCTACGCTAGCCTGTGAATTACCCAGTAAGTTTGAAATCAGTTGATGACACATCATCTCCATCATCATCGCCGTGCTTTTTTTTTGCACTACCCAGGCAGAGTGCAGCTCCTTGGGAAATGAAGTGAGGGAAGTCACAAGGGTTAGGCTGTGGTGTGCTGGGAGGGGAAAGTACATGATGCTTGCACTGCCTGTTGCTTGTGAACCAGAGGTTGATATCCAAGGAGTGGTGAGTCTGGATGTCAAAATTGAAGGTCAAAGACTGAAGTCAGTGAGTCAGGACGTTGAGACCCGAAGATCAAAACAGACTCTAGCTGTCCACTCTATTTAACATCTTGTACAATTCTATCAAGTCCTCTCTCATCCTCCTTCACTCCAAAGAGAAAAGCCCTACCTTGCTCAAAGTTCCCACATAAAAAAGGTCTCTAATCCAGGCAGCATCCAGGCAAATATCCTCTGCACCCTCTCTACATTGTCCGCATCCTTTCTATATTGAGTTAACCACAAATGAACACAATACTCCAAATGTGGTCTAACTACAATTTTGTAAAGCTTCAGCAATAAGTTCAAGGTAAACTCTTGATCTCAAAATTGACTTCATAATGACTCTTACACCTTATTGCTTATCTGCACTGCATTTTCTCTGTAATTGTAAATGTAAAACTATATTCTACATTCTGCAATTGCTTTCTCCTTGTACAACTTTGATGTACTTAATGTTTTGAAATGATCTGTGTGGATGGCGTACAAAACAAAATTTTATACTGCATCAAGGTATATGTGACATTAATAAACCAATTACCAAAAAAATTAAAAAAAATAAGTCAATCTGACATGATGGAATGATGGAGCAAATAGCCTAATTGGGCTCCTATGTCTTCTGCTTTATGTCTAACATTAGCTCTGTTTTTCTTCCTCACAGATGCTGTCTGACCTGCTGAGTGTTTCCGGTATTGTCTGCTCCTATTTCAACAATTTTGCTTCTTTATTCTTAGAGAGTTTTAATGAATGTGAAGTATATTTTTTCCAGTTAACGCAAAGAACTGACAAATTGAACATTACTCAAGCAGCAGGGAAAAGAACATTCAATTAGTATCTCAACCACCTTATGCCTGGGAGCTTTCTTGTCCTGTGAGACTACACGGTTGCTCAAAAAAACACTTTAAATGTGGCACTTCAATTGGTTAGAACATCCTTAAATGTTTCTCAGAATTTTAAAAATAGATTTTGTAAGTGATTAAATCGGACTCGGAACATGTTGCCTTACAGACAGCTAAAACCGGGCTGAGGGCATGTTTCTTTTTCAGTAGATCTTTCTCTGAAATAAGGTGATTTCAATTATGATTTTACAAGCTTAAGATGTCAATCCTTAACCATAACATCAGAAGACATAGGGGCAGAATTAGGCCATTCAGCTCATCGAGCTTGCTCCACCATTTCATCATGGCTGGTCCCAGATCCCGGTCAAACCCATACACCTGCCCTCTCATCATATCCCTTGATGCCCCAACTAATCAAGAATCTGTCCACTTCTGCTTTGAATGTACCCATGGACTTGGCCTCCACCAATTCACCACCCTTTTGCTGAAAAAAATTCCTCCTTACTTCTGTTCTAAAAGGCCACCCCTGAATTCTGAGACTGTGTCTTCTTTTTCTGGATATCCTCAGCAGGGGAAACATCCTCTCCACATCCACTTTATCTATTCCTTTCAACATTTGCTAGGTTTCAATGAGATTGCCACGCGTTCTACTAAATTCTAGTTAGTACAGGCCCAACCTGCCAAATGCTACTCATATGTTAATCCCTTCATTCCCAGAATCAGCCTCGTGAACCTCCCCTGGACTCTCTCCAATGAAAACATGTTTTTTCTGAGTTATGGGGCCCAAAACTGTCGACAATACTCCAAGTGCTGCCTGACCAGTGTCCCATAAAACCTCAGCATTATCTCCTTGCTTTTATATTCTATTCCCCTTGAAATAAATGCCAACATTGTATTTGCCTTCTTTACCACAGACTCGACCTCTAAATTAACCTCCATGGAGTCTCACATGAGGACTCCTAAATCCCTTTGCACCCCTGATGTTTGACGATCCTTCTAATTGTTATACTAGGTGAAGTTGCACTTTTAATTATAAAATCACACACCGACTAGTGGGAATTCTTTGTTAAGATTGCTGCATATAAGTTCTATGTTTTCAGTGGGGCTGTGTAAGGATACAAGCTGCCAGAGGAACTGTTTAAGGCAGGTACAATAACATTTAAAAGACAGGTGGACAGATATATCCTTCTAGAGGACCACAACTTCTTTGTAGGCTTTGCAGGCTTGCATGCCTCAATGACTTGCAGAACTATGCTGTCAGGAGTCAGTGCTTTATGTTTTGGCTCTTGGTAGGGTCACCCATGTCAAACCGGTCAAGAGTAGAGGACAGACTAAGAGTGGTCCACAGGTCCTCCAGTTTTGAATCTTCAGCTCAGGGCTAACAACCTTGATTGGTAATACAAAATTGTTACAGAAAAAACAATGAGGAATCCTTCTACATCTGAGTGCAACAGTATTCCTGAGTCCCCACCTGGGATGTGCATGACCGACAGCAGCGAAAACTGAGAGGAAGCTATTGACATGATGACGGAAACCCTGAATACCGCCAGAGATGGAGGACCTTCCTTGCTGCCCTAAATGCCAGTGGCAAAATGGGCAGTAAGTAAGTAAGACTGGTAGCATGGATAGGAAAGGTTTAGAGTAGGAGATCCCAATATTTTTTATGCCATAGACCCCCTACCATTAACTGAGTGGTCTATAGACCCCAGGTTGGGGACTCCTGGTTTAGAGGGATATGGGCATAATGGATACTGTTGGGGAAGACAACTTACTAGAGGGAGGCATCAGTCACCTGATCTCTGGCATTGAATCTGTCTCTATGGCTCAGAGGGAAGGAGGGAGAAGATGAACGGTGTAGTGATAGGAGATTCCATAATTAGAGAAGCAGACAGCAGATCTGTGGGTGTGAAAAAGGTGCCCAGATGGTATGTTGCTTTCCAGTACCAGGGTCAGGGATGTCTCAGATTGGATCCATAGCATTCTGAAACAGAAGGGTGAACAGCCAGAATCATGGTACATATTGATACCAATGACATTGGTAGAAAAAGGGAGGTCCTGAAGAGAGGATATAGGGAGTTATGTAGAAAGCTGAGAAACAGGACCTCCAGGGTAGTAATCTCTGGATTGCTGCCTGTGTCAGGTGCCAGTGAGGGTAAAAATAGGATGATGCAGCAGATGAATGTGTGACTGAAGAACTAGTGCAGGGGCTAGGATTTCAGATTTCTGGATCATTGGGATCTTTTCTAGAGAATGTCTGACCTGACCAAGAAGGGCAGGTTACACCTGAACCCAAGGGGGACCAATCTTCCAGCAGACAGTTTTGCTAGAACAGTTGAGGGTGGTTTAAACTAATTTGGCAGGAGGATGGGAACCAGTGTGACAGGGCTGAGGATGGGGTAGTTAGCATACAGGTAGATGCTGTGTGTAATGAGACCGTGAGGAAGGATAGGCAGATGGTCAGGCAAAATTTCAGTCAGTGGGATGAGTTGAAGTGCAACATGGGGGCAAAATCGAAAATGGTGATGAATACAGGACCGAAGGTATTATATTTGAATGCACACTATATATATGGAAGAGGTAGGTGATCTTGTGGGCTGGATGGTGGTGTAGTGGCATTAGCACTAGGCTTCAAGGCAGATGGTCCTGTGTTCAAACCCATTCGGGTCCCAACCTGGGCAGCAGTAGTATTTGTGCAGAATAAAGGCCTGGCAATCTGCTTCCGTATCTTGCCATGAAAACCCTCTGGACCCTAGGGTCCGTGAGGTCACAAAGCGTCGGACTCGACTGAACAATTGAGCAACAAGGTGATCTTGTAGCACAGTTCAAATCAGAATCAGAATGGAGCAGGCTGAGCTTTCCACGGTCTGCAGCTTTTCCCAATCCTGTGCAGTGGCCCCTCCTGACCAGATGGTAATTCTCCTCAGGCTCTTAATGAAATATATCCACTGTCATGTCTTTGAAACTGCTTCAATATGTTGGCCCAGTATAGATCTTCAGAGATGCTGACAGCCAGGAACATCACCTACTAGACCTATCCTTACCTCCCTCTAACCTCATTAAACCAGTTGTCTACCCTCACTTCTGATAAAGATTGTGACCCGAGGCGTTGACGATCCCTTTGCCTCCACAAGTGTGTCCTGACCTGCAGACTCCTTCCAGCAGTCAAATTATTTTTGTTCCATATTTTAGCCTCCGCAGTCTCTTCTGAAAACAATGTACGTTTATTTTGAATAAAACCCCCAAAACTTGCAGATGCTGCAAATCTGGAGGCAAGACTAGAGATGCTGCAAGCATTCAGCCGAGAAAGACCCTTCCTCAGAACTGGGAAAGAGAGGGAAAAAGCTTAAGTTGCTGAGATGCTCTTTAAGGGATGGATAGGTCAATGGCTGAGTGGCTTTATGTTCTTGAGTGTCAACAAACTCCAATGATCTGCCCAGGGTCCAACACACTGATGCAGTGAAGAAGGCATGTTCACAGCTCTACTTTGTTAGGAGTTGGAAGAGATTGATACGTCACCAAAGACCCTTGCAGTTTTCCCTAGGTGTAGACGTTTCTGATTGCTATACCCAACGCACAGGATTGCAAAAAGCTGCAGAAGTTGTAGACTCAGCTCCATCACGAGCATAACCATTTTTACCATCGAGGACACCTTCAAAAGATCCTCATCTTCACTCAAGAAAGCTGTATCCATCATTAAGGACCCTCAATGTCTGGGACATGCCCTCTTTTTGTTACTACTATCAGGGAGGAGGTAGAGGTGCCTGAAGACTCACACTTCTTAATTCAGAAACAGCTTCATCCCTTTCAACATCAGACTTCTGAACAGTCTATAAACCCATGAGCACTAACTCATTATTCCTCTTCTTTATACTATATATTTATTTTGTAATTTATAACATTTTCTCTCTCACACACTCTCTCTCTCTCTCTCTCCCCACCCTCCCCTCTCCCTCCCTCTACCCCTTCCTCTACCCACCCCTCTGCCTTGCTACCTTGCTCTCAATCCCTCTTCCACTTCTTCCCTTCCCCTTAATCCCTTCTCTTCTGTCTCCCTTTCGCTTTACTCTTTTTTGGACAGTTTTTTTTTAATTACAGTAATTCAATCCCTTTAATACTCCAACACTCACTGTAAAGTTACCAGACAGAATACAGTTCTAAGCCATGCTATGAGTTGTTACTTTCGCTCTACCAAAATGAGAACATGGTGACCAAGCTACCTAAAGCTGACCAAAAGTTTGATCAAACAGTTATTTTAACAAAATCTTAAAACAGACATTGAAAGGCTTAGTGATGGATTTGCAGAGCTTAGACACTGAAGTTATGGACACCAACACAGGTGTGATTGAATTTGTGAATAAGAATAGGTAAAGAATGAGATAGGGATTCAGAGATTCACAACATAGTAGTAATGATAAAGGGATTGAGAGATTCACTGTAGCGACAGGGACTGAAAGATTCACAATATGGAAGTAGTGCCAGAGGGATTGAGAGAATCATAACACAGTAGTTAGGGAGCCACAGAGAAGTACAGAATAAAAAAGGCCCTTCAGCCCATCTAGTCCTTGTCTAAACCCTTTTAAACTGCATAGTGCTTTTGACTTGCAGTGGGACTCTAGTCCTCCATATCTCTACTATCTATATATCCATCCTAACTTCTCTTAAATGTAGAAAGCACATGGACCACTTGTGCTCGCAGCTCATTCCACACTCTCATGACCCTCGGTGTGAAAAAGTTTCCCCTAATGTTCCCGTCAAACTTTTCACCTTTCACCCTTAATCCATGACCTCTGGTTGTAGTCCCACTCAGCCTCAGTGGAAAGAGCATGCTTGCATTTACCCTATCTGTACCCCTCAAAAGTTTGTGTACTTCTATCAAATTTCCTGTCAATTTTCTACATTCAAAAGAAAACAGTCTTTACTTACACAATCTTTCCTTTTAACTCAGGTCCTCCAGACTTTGCAACATCTTTGTAAATTTTCTCTGCACTCTTTTAACCTTGTTTACATCTTTCCTGTAGAAAGGTGACCAAAGCTACACACAATTCTCCAGATTAGGCTTCACTAACATCCTATACAATTTCAACACAACATGCCATCTTCTGTACTCAATACATTGATTTATGAAGGCCAACCTTACAACCTTATCTACCTGTGATACAATTTTCAATGAATTGTAGACCTATATTCCCAGATCTCCTTGTTCTACCGCACTCCTCAGTGCCCTACTGTTCACTCAGTAAGACCTACCTTGGTTGGTCCTACTGAACTGCAAAACCTCACGTTTGTCTGCCATTTTTCAGCCCCGATGCAGATCCCTCTGCAAGCCATGATAGCCTTCATCATTGTTCACTACACTCACAAACTAGGTGTCATCTGTAAATTTGTTGATCCAATTATCATCCAGATCATTGATATACTGTAGATGACAAATGACAAAGGACCCAGCACCAATCCCCATGGCACACCACCAGTCACAGGCCTCCAGTCAGAGAGGCAACCCTCTACTACCGCTCTCTGGCTTCCCACACAAAGCCAATGTCTAATCGAATTTACTATCTCATCCTGACTGCCAAGCGGCTGAAGCTTCTTGACCAGCTTCCCATGCAGGACCCCGTCAACTGCCTTACCAAAGTCCATGTGGACAAGTGCGTGGACATCAGCGAGTTAGACTGGCAGGAAGGATTTAAAAAGAAGACAGCTTTATAGAGCGGGCCACAGAGTAGAAGGAGTCAGAGTAGGATGGCTTTGGCTCAACGGGGCTTTGGCAGTAATGTGTCAAGGCGTGGTAAGTTACTTGTGAAGAATAGGAATAGGAAGTGTTTCTGTGAGGCCGGTGTTCTGTACTGGGTGTCAGATGTGGGATGTCCGGGAGACTCCCAGCTTCGCGGATGGCCAAATCTGTGTCAGGTGCATCGAGCTGCAGCTCCTTAGGGACTAGATTAGGGAACTGAAGATGCAGGTAGATGACATTTTGTCTGGTCAGGGAAAGTGAGGAGGTGATAGAGGGGAGCTATAGGCAGGTAGTTACACCGGGGCTTGGGAGACAGATAAGTGGGTAACAGTCAGGAGAGGGAAGGGCAAGAGTCAGATACTACAGTGTACCCCTGTGGCTGTCCCCCTTAATAATCCGTACTCCTTTTTGAGTACCACTGGGGGGGGATGACCTACCTGGGGAAAGCAACAGTGGCTGTGCCTCTGGCCCTGTGACTCAGAAGGGTAGGGAAGGGAAGAGGAAGGCAGTAGTGATAGGGGGCTCTATAGTTAGGGGGTCAGACAGGTGATTCTGTGGACGCAGGAAAGAAGCACGGATGGTAGTTCGGCTCCCAGGTGCCAGGGTGTGGGATGTTTCTGATCATGTCCATGATATCCTGAAGTGCGAAGGTAAACAGCCAGAGGTCGTGGTACATATTGGTACCAACGACATAGGTAGGAAAAGGGAGGAGATCCTGAAAGCAGACTACAGGGAGTTAGGAAGGAAGCTGAAAAGCAGGACTGCAAAGGTAGCAATCTCGGGATTACTGCCTGTGCCACACGACAGTGAGTACAGAAATAGAGTGAGGTGGAGGATAAATGCATGGCTGAGGAATTGGAGCAGGGGCCAGGGATTCAGACTTCTGCATCAATGGGACCTCTTTTGAGGCAGGCACGACCTGTACAAAAAGGATGGGTTGCATTTGAATTCAAGTGGGACAAATTTTCTGACGGGGAGGTTTGCTAACGTTATTAGGGAGTGTTTAAACTAGAATTGCTAGGGGGTGGGAACAGAGCTGAAAATATAGAGGAAGAGGCGGTTAACCACAAATAGAGAAAGCTTGTAGGCAGTGCAAGAGGGAGGGTAGACAGGTGATGGAGAAGGGATGTTCTCAGACTGATGGTTTGCGATGTGTCTATTTTAGTGCAACATCACGAACAAAGCAGATGAGCTTAAAGCATGGATCAGGAGCTATGATGCTGTGGCCATTACAGAGACTTGGATGGCTCAAGGGCAGGAATGGTTACTTTGGGTTCCAGGCTTTAGATATTTTAGAAAGGACAGGGAGGGAGGCAAAAGAGGTGGGGGCATGGCACTGTTTATCAGAGATAGTGTCACAGCTGCAGAAAAGGAGGAAGTCATGGAGGGATTGTCTACTGGTGAACAGGTTTAAGGAAAACCCCAAGGCATTCTACAAGTATGTGAAGAGCAAGAGGATAAGATGTGAAAGAATAGGACCAATCAAGTGTGACAATGCAAAAGTGTGTATGGAATCGGAAGAGGTAGAGGAGGTATTTAATGAATAATTTACGTCAGTATTCACTACGGAAAAGGACCGTAGGGATTGTAGGGATAACTTACAGCGGACTGGAAAGCTTGGGCATAATGATATTAAGAAAGAGGATGTGCTTGAGCTTTTGGAAAGTTGGGTAAGTCACCAGGACTGGACAAAATATACCTGAGGCTACTGTGGGAGGCGAGGGATGAGATTGCTGAGCCTCTGGCAATGATATTTGCATCAATGGGGGTGGAGAGATTCTGGAGGATTGGAGGGTTGCAGATGTTGTTCCCTTGATCAAGAAATGGGGTAGAGATAGCCAGGAAATTATAGACCAGTGTGTCTTACTTCAGTGATTGGTGAGTTGATGGAGAAGATCGTGAGAGGCAGGATTTATGAACATTTAGAGAGGCATAATATGGTTAGGAATAGTCAGCATGGCTTTGCCATGCCTTACAAGCCTGATTGAATTTTTTTGAAGTTGTGACTAAACAGGTAGAGTAGTAGATGTAGTGTATATGGATTTCAGCAAGGCATTTGATAAGGTACACCATGCAAGGCTTATTAAGAAATTAAAGAGGCATGGGACCCAAGGGGACCTTACTCTGTCGATTCAGAACTGGCTGGACCACAGAAGGCAAAGAGTGGTTGTAGATGGGTCATATTCTGCATGGAGGTTGGTGACCGGTGGTGTGCCTCAGGGATCTGTTCTGGGACCCCTTCTCTTCGTGATTTTTATAAATGACCTGGATGAGAAAGTGGAGGGATGGGTTAATAAATTTGTTGATGACACAAAGGTTGGGGGTGTTGTGAATAATGTGAAGGGGCATCAATAGAATGCAAAACTGGGCTGAGAATTGGCAGATGAAGTTGAACCCAGATAAGTGTGAGGTGGTTCACTTTCATAGGCCAAATATGATGGCAGAATATAGCATTAATGGTAAGACTTTTGGCAATGTGGAGGATCAGAGGGATCTTGGGGTCCGAGTCCTTAAGACACTCAAAGCTGCTGTGCAGGTTGACTGTGTGGTTAAGAAGGCGTATGGTATATTGGCCTTGATGAACTGTGTGATTGAGTTCAAGAACTGACAGGTCACACTACAGCTATATAGGACCCTGGTCAGACCCCACTTGGAGTACTGCGCTTGGTTTTGGTCATCTCACTACAGGAAGGATGTGGAAACTATAGAAAGGGTGCAGAGGAGATGTACAAGGATGTTGCCTGGATTGGGGGGCATGCCTTATGAGAATAGGTTGAGTGAACTTGGCCTTTTCTCCTTGGAGAGACGCAAGATGTGAGGTGACTTGGTAGAGGTGTATAAGATGATGAGAGGCATTGATTGTGTGGGTAGTCAGAGGCTTTTTCCCAGGGCTGAAATGGCTAACAAGAGAGGACACAATTTTAAGGTGCTTGGAAGTAGGTACAGAGGAGACGTCAGGGTTAAGTTTTTTACTCAGAGAGTGGTGAATGCATGGAATGAGCTTCCGTTTACAGTAGTGGAGGTGGATATGATTGGGTCTTTTAAGAGGCTCCTGGATAGGTACATGGAGCTTAGAAAAATAGAGGGCTATGGGTAACCCGAGGTAATTTCTAAAGTAAGTACAATTTCGGCACAGCATTGTGGGTCAAAGGCCTGTATTGTGCTGTAGGCTTTCCAAGTTTCCATGTTTCTATCCACTGCCTTGCCTTCATTCATTTTTCTATTAACTTCTTTGAAAAACTCTAAAAAGGTTGGTTAGACATGACCTACCGTGCACGAACCCATCAGTCCATGTCTATCCAAATGCTTATGTATCTAGTCCCATCGAATGCCTTCCAATAACTTTCCCGCAACTGATGTCAGACTCACTAGCCTATAATTTCCTGCTTCTGTTTCGAGCCTGTCTTAGAGCGGAACAACATTGACTATCCTCCAATCCTCTGGTATCTCACCTGTCGCTGAGGATGTTTTAAATAGTTTTGCCAGGGCCATGGCAATTTCTGCACTTGCCTCCCATAGAATCCAAGGGAACATCTTGTCAAGCCCTGTGGATTTATCCACCCTGATTTGCCTCAGGGTAGCAAACACCTCCTCTTCTGTAATCTGTACAGGGAACAAGTAGTACTGATAGAGGGACTGAGAGATTCACAGTACAGTAGTAATGACAGAAGGATTGAGAAATTTACAATACAGTAATAATGACAGGCACTCAGAGATTCACAATACACTAGTAGTGGCAGAGTGATTCAGAGATTCACTGTATTTTGAATCTGAATTTTTTTGTCATCTCAGTTCTAAAAGGGTGCCTTTTTATTCTGAAGCTGTGTCTTTGGATTCTCTACCATCCTGCCAATGGAAACATCTTCTCTATATTTCCTCTTTCCAGACCTTTCAGAGTTCATTAGGTCTCCAGGAGATCCCCTCATGTATTGAGTGCAGGCCCAGAGCCATTGAAAAGCTTATTCCTGCACTTCTTGCTGCACTGCACTACCACTTGGATTCTGTACTTAATTTACTCAATATGAAAATGTTGGATTCAATCTGCAGCTCAACTGCAGCCTGGACGGAGAAACTGGGCTGTTGTTTCAGGCGATCCTTCTCCCTCCATGGATGCTAACTAACCTGTTGAATGTTCCTGGGATTTTCTGCTTTGATTTCAGACACCCAGTATCCTCTCATTTAATATGGGGTCGCACAAATTGAGTCCCGTGATAGTGCAAACAAGAATTTTGCTCATTAATTCTGTTAATTTGCATTGACACAAATTAAACTGCTGCTGTTAAATCGTGGATCGTGCGAATCTGCTGCTGTTAACAATTCCACATTATTCTGAGGCTTTGACTGGCAGCCTTTCAGGAAGAGCATTGCTATAAGTGAAATTCGTAAATTCGTGAATTTGTGAAATGCTTTGAAAATTTGAATTTAAGCTGGTTTTAAATATTCCAGACTTTTTGATTTTTCAGGTTCTTAATAACTACAGTAAATCACATTTATATGACAGTTTAAAGTCGTAGGTCATTGGGCAGAAGATACAAAAGCTTGGGAACAAATACCACCAGGTTCAAAGAGAACTTCTATCCTACTGTTCTCTAGAACAGATTTCCCAGCTCTGCTACAAAGAAGGTGAAGACTTGACTCTCAGTCTACCTCAATAAGGTCTTTTCACTGTATTTGCCTAACTGGACTGCACTTTCTCTGTAACTGTAACAATACAGCAGCATAATATGTAAACTCAGGAATTGCTTTGAAAAAATAGAAGCTAAGATTGTTTTATTTATTTCAGATTGTTAACATTAGCAAATTACATTTATGTTGCAGTTTTAAAGTTGCAAAGGTTCCTAAGGATCAATGCCTGAAGTCTTTGCAAGGACAGTCCAAATAACAGCAATGCTGGCTAAACAAAAACCAATCTGGAGGGACAATAATATCGCTCTCAGATCCAAGTTGAAACTCCGGCATGCACTTTATGCTCTCCATCTTCCTGTATGCATGCCAGTCACAGACTTTGACAGCAGAACTACAAAAAAAAAGATCCAGGCAGTAGAAATGAGATGCTTCAGAAGGCTCCTCGGCATCTCCTATACAGATCATGTCGCAAATGACAAAGTATGAAGAACCATTATCCAGCACGAGACACTATGAAGATCTACTGTCCACAGTAAAGGAGAAGAAACTGCAATGGTATGGCCACTTCACAAGATCAAGTGGAGTCTCAAAGACTATTCACAGGGAACAGTGCAGTAAAAAGAAAAAGGGGCAGGCAGGGGAAAAAAATGGACAGACAACATTGCAGAGTGGACCGGAAAGAGCTTTGCTGCAACCCAGGCACTCATCCAGAATCAGAATCAGGTTTATTATCACCGGCATGTGATGTGAAATTTGTTAACTTAGCAGCAGCAGTTCAATGCAATACATAATTTAGCAGAGAGAGAGAGAGAAATAATATAATAATAAAATAAAAACATAATAGGTAAGTAAATCAATTACATATATTGAATAGATTATTAAAAATGTGCCAAAACAGAAATACTGTATATTTAAAAAAGTGAGGTAGTGTCCAAAGCTTCAACGTCCATTTAGGAATCGGATGTCAGAGGGGAAGAAGCTGTTCCTGAATCGCTGAGTGTGTGCCTTCAGGATTCTGTATCTCCTACCTGATTGTAACAGTTAGAAAAACAGTGGCTGCTGGTGGCCCTTAATAATGGACACTGCCTTTCAGAGACACCGTTCCCTAAAGCTGTCCTGGGTACTTTGTAGGCTGTGCCCAAAATGGAGCTGACTTCTGCAGCTTCTTTCAGTCCTGTGCAATAGCCCCTCCATACCAGACAGTGATGCAGCCTGTCAGAATGCTCTCCACGGTACAACTTTAGAAGTTTCTCAGTGTATTTGTTGACATGCAAAACCGCTTCAAACTCCTAATGAAGTATAGCCACTGTCTTGCCTTCTATATGCCTTCAATGTGTTGGGACCAGGTTAGATCCTCAGAGATCTTGACACCGAGGAACTTGAAACTGCTCACTCTCTCCACTTCTGATCCCTCTATGAGGATTGGTATGTGTTCCTTCAACTTACCCTTCCTGAAGTCCACAATCAACTCTTTCATCTTACTGATGTTGAATGCCAGTTTGTTGCTGCGGCACCACTCCACTAGTTGGCATATCTCACTCATGTACGCCCTCTCATCACCACCTGAAATTCTACCAACAATGGTTGTATCATCAGAAAATTTGTAGATGGTATTTGAGCTATGCCTAGCCACACAGTCATGTGTATACAGAGAGTAGAGCAGTGGGCTAATTAAGGTTTGACAGTGTTGATCGTCAGCGAGGAGGATATGTGATCACCAATCCGCACAGACTGTGGTCTTCTGGTTTGGAAGTCGAAGATCCAATTATAGAGAGAAGTACAGAGGCCCAGGTTCTGCAACTTCTCAATCAGGATTGTGGGAATGATGGTATTAAATGCTGAGCTATAGTTGATGAACAGCATCCTGACGTAGGTGTTTGTGTTGTCTAGGTGGTCTAAAGCTGTGTGAAGAGCCATGGAGATTGTGTCTGCCGTTGACCTATTGTGGTGATAGGCAAATTGCAATGGGTCCAGGTCCTTGCTGAGGCAGGAGTTCAGTCTAGTCATAACCAACCTCTCAAAGCATTTCATCACTGTTGATGTAAGTGCTATCGGGTGATAGTCATTAAGGCAGCCCACATTATTCTTCTTTGGTATAATTGTTGCCTTTTTGAAGCAAGTGAGAGCTTCTGGCCATAGCAGTGAGAGGTTGAAAATATCCTTGAATACTCCCGGTAGTTGGTTGGCACAGGTTTTCAGAGCCTTACCGGGTACTCCATTGGGTCCTTCTGCTTTGCAAGGGTTCACTATCTTTAAGAGAGTGAGAGTTAACTGGTTCAGTGCCCATCTGTACAACGCCCCTATGACCCAGGGGGGCTGTGGCATCTGTAGCCATAACGGTTCCTTCAGTTTGTCATAGCCAAGTCTGGTAATGGGGACAAATTCCCACTATCTATAAATGCTCCCAATGGTGTGGGCCTAAAATAGCCTCTGACAACCAAATCCAGCTCCTGGCCTTCACGCGTGGCTAGGCTAATCAGCCTGGTGGAACTGCTCCTACTGACAGAGCAGGGGAAGGGGCAAAGGTAGGTTTCTAACACTTTAAAATCAGTCACTTTGCGCAGATAGGACTCGTCAACCATGGTAGGAAGCTCATCTAGAAGGAAAACTCTGATCTCAAACCTCTGCTGCCTTGTGGCTATACCCACTGATGGGAAAGGCTTTGGGAGTAAAGCCCGAGAGAAAAATCTGGAGCTGGAATCTGTAAGGTAGTCCAATGTTTAGTTCCATGCTGACCGGCATCTCCTGTGATGCTGCTGGTGCCAAACTGTATTGGTCTCTGCCATTCCTTTGGGTTCATCAGATGCATGAAGAGAGAGAGCTTGCTACTTGGTCAGCAGCTTGCTCTCAACATTGTACTGTCCAGGCTTGCACATCTAGACAGCTAGGATGCAACATCCAAGGTTGGCCCTGGCTGACGGAGGCTTTAGAGAAAGTTGTAAACCATTTGAAGGCACTTCACAAAAGAGCTTCCACATAAAGGTCCTGCCAAAGGGTTTTGGCCTGAAACGTTGACTGTTTAGACTTTTCCATAGATGTTGCCTGGCCTGCTGAGTTCAAACAGCATTTTGTGTGTGTTGCTGTCACATAAAGTGTGTGGTGGGCTCACATAAGCTGATGATCAAGACCATCACTGGAGAGGTAGACCTTAGAAAGCTGAAGGAGATAAGCAGAGAGGCCGAGAGAAGGAACTCCACCATTTTGAATACTGATGGTTGGAGACACCATTGGATGCACTGGAGTCATTAATGTTCGGGATGGTCAAGAGGACAGAATGAGAGGAGCACAAATACTTTGGAGGATTGCAGATGTCACAAAGGGAAGGAGGAGAAGAAGATCAGGCAGCAATTTGAAGGAAATGCTGCGAATTACACAATTGAACTGTTATTCATTAAAGAAGTTACGGGTACAAAGTTCAAAATAAATTTATTATCAAAGTACATATATGTCACCATATGGTATCTTGAGATTCATTTTCTTGCAGGCATTCACAGTAGAACAAAGAAACACAATACAATCTATGAGAAACCACACACAAAGACTAACAAGCAAGGCTATTGCATGATAGAAACTTGTTGCCGTAGTAACTGCTGAAAAATCAGATTGAAATTCTGTTCAAAGTTCTCTAAACATCCCTCACCTTCTCATTGTAAAGGCTGAGCTACTCAACATTTAAATGAATTTTTTAAAAAAGTGATCACATGGTTCATAAAATTTAATCCTTCTCCATTTCTTTTTATTCGCCCATCAATCTCTCTACTCTGACCTCAGTACCACTGAGCTCCTATTGAAAATGTTTCATTATGGGGAAGTACTGGATAAAAAGCAACTCTTTTCTATAGAGCCGAAGAGCCTAAATGAAAACATAACTAAAATAATGAGCGGGACACGGCAGCTGTTAGCGTAACACTTTCTAGCGTCCAGTTCCTGCCGCTTTCTGTAAGGGATATTCATGTTCCCCCTGTGACAGTATGGGTTTCCTCCAAGTGCTCTTACCAAAGATGTGTCGGTTAGGTTTAGTGAGGTGTGGGCATGTTACTCTGGCACCGGAAATGTCACAATACTTGAAGGCTGCCTCCAGTGCTTTCTCTGAACGTGTTGGGTGTTGATGCAAATAACTGAATTTACTGTAATTACACTATTTACTATTGAGTGAATAAAAAGTATGTATTTCCCTTAGCTGATGGGTCAAAAAAAATCAAGAGAATGTCCGGATACAGGGCCAAATTCACCCAAGCTTCAGAGGTGGCAGGAAGGTCCTGGGTAACCAGCTCATCTTTGATGTCTTCGGAGAGGCCATTCAGGAAGCTGGCGTACTGTGCCTCCGAGTTCTGGCCGCTGAAGGTGGCAGGGGTCTGGAACGCTATGGCATAATCTGACACACCTCTGCCCCCCTGGTGCATGTGCAGCATTTCATGGGCAGCCTCTCTCCCATGTTTGGAGCGATCAAACACTTTTCTCAACTCCACAGAAGATAACTGAAAACTACTGCAGAAAGGGGAGCCTGCCTCCCAGACAGCTGCTCCCCATTCCCTCGCCCGACCGGACATTTGGGTGATGACGTAGGCTACCTTGGCTCGATCAGTCAGAAATGTTGTTGGTTGCAATTCAAAAATGAGGCTGCACTGAGAAAGAAAAGAGTGGCAGGTACCGGGCTCACCTGAGTACTTTTCTGGAGGAGGCAGGCAGGGCTCTTGGACAGGAGGAGTGAGCGAGAATGCGGAGGGCGAGGTGAAAGATGCAGTCACAGAATTTTGATGGGCTTTCTGGGAAAGCCAGAGTGATTGAGTCTGGGCCACAAGATCGGCTACATTGGCAGAACGTGACTCCACTGCCTGAACAGGCAGTCCAGCTGGTTCTGGTGTCTCCCCAGCATCACTCCCCATTGCTCCCGGACAGCTCTCAGGCTAGCACGGTCTGCTGGATCCACTCTGGCCAGATTGTATTGTTAGGATGCTGGAGCAGGGACCCAACTGCAGACCCAGCACTGTGCACACAGAGATATTAATTGAGTAACAAATTCCGAGGTGCAAACAAAGTCAAAGTTTAGGCAGAGAAACATCCAGAGAAATCCAAAAACCAGAATCAGGAAACAGGCAGAGTCGATATTCAGACTGACACAATACAGATACAAGTGCTGGAGTGGCTCAGAAAAATTTACTGGTACAATCTGGCAACACACAGGACTGAACCACACTGAGCAATAAACAGAGAGGCAGGTGATAGGTGGAGCACAATGAGACAGAAGTGGCAGCAATACAGGTAATAATGAGAAACAGATGAGAGACAGAGTACTCAGTGATACAGGGGCCGGAGTAGAGCAGGAACGGGGACAGGAGCACATGGTAATACAAAACCACAGACTGACAACTAGGGGGAAACACACAAAAAGACAGAGTTCAGCTGGAGGTACTGACAGAGGAATGGATTTAAAGTAATATATGGAAGAATTGATGGAGAGGAAATTTCCTGTCATGGGGGAATCTAGGGCCAGCGTGCACAGCCTCAGAATACAAGGATGTTCCTTCAAAATGGAGATGAGGAGGAATGTGGTGAATCTGTGAAATTTATTGCCAGAGATGGCTATTGGGTATTTGTAAGGCAGCGGTTAATTAGTAAGGGTGTCAAAAGTTATGGGGAGAAGGCAGAAAAATGGGGTTGAGGGGGATAATAAATCAGCCATTATGGAATAGTGGAGTAAACTCAATGCGCCAAATGGCTTAATTTTGCTCCTATGTCTTATGGTCTAATTGGAGGGGAGATGAGGAAAATTTATTTTACAAACAGTGTAGAGGAAATCCAGAACTCGCTGAGGCAGAAAGCCTCATCACAGTTAAAGTGTCTGGTTGTGCTTGTTGAGCTCTGACCTGCAGGGCAGCAAATCCATTGTGTGAATGGGATTTAGCAGGGTAGATAGTTCCTCACCTCCACAGACTCAATGGCATAGCTATCCTATTACTCCATGGTCTCTCTCGGTCGTTCAGGGGAATAAGAACAGGACATGGAGTCTAATTATGAGCTATTGAGTTGAATGTATGGAGCGCTGAGTACAGGGATATTGTCATTTGCCTTAATATTCCTCAGCATTCTAACTGGCTGCATTACCATCTGGTATTTGGTGGGGGGGGGGGCTTCTTCACAGGATCGAAATAAGTTGCAGAGAGTTGTAAACTCAGTCAGCTCCATCATGGGTACCAGCCTCTGCAGTATCCCAGACATCTTCAAGGAGCGGTGCCTCGATAAGGCTGCAATCATCATTAAGGACCCCCATCACCCAGGCCATGCCTTATTCTCATTGTTATCAAACAGGAAGGAGGTATAGGAGCCTGAAGGCACACACTCAATGATTCAGGAACAGCTTCTTCTCCTATGCCATCCGATTTCTGAATGGACGTTGAACCCATGAACATTACCTCACTATTTTTTTATTTTTATATTTTTGCACATCATATTTCATTTAAATATTTGATATTTATGTATACTCACTCTAATTCAGCTTTTCTTCCCCATTATTATGTACTGCATAGTACTGCTGCTGCAAAGACAACAAACTTCACAACAAATGCCAATGATACTAAACCCGATTCTGATTCTGAAAATTCTCTGCACTGGATAAATACACAATTCCTCAATTGTAATTTTACTTATCGATTCCTGCCAAAATAAACTGCTTGAGATTTAGCAGCAGGGAAATACAAATCCAATTCAATACATTGTGAAGATCAAAGTGATTGTTTAACATTTTATTCCTACCAAATAATTCACATAGCATTCATTCATATTTAAAATCTGCGAGAGTAAGTAACTGTAGGCATGACAATTTAACATCAGTCTCAGACAAGTGACTTATCCACTGCCTTTTCAGATAAAATGCTGTCATACTGACAAATGAAGCTCCCAGTTACTTGTTGTAGAACGCAAGATACTTAATGTAGAGTCTTGTAGGCTCAGCCAACTCCACTATTGGCACTAGACCCCTCTGATCCCCCCCCCCCCCACCACAATTGAGGATGTCTTCAAAAGACAGTGTCTCAAGAAGGCTGCATACATCTTGAAGGAGCCTCACCGTCTAGGGCAGGGATTCTCAACATCTTTTACACACGAAAACACGAGGAAATCTGCAGATGCTGGAAATGCAAGCAACACTCACAATATGCTGGTGGAACGCAGCAGGCCAGGCAGCATCTATAGGATCCAAAGGGTCCCGGCCCAAAATGCCGACTGTACTTCTTTCTGTAGATGCTGGATGGTCTGCGGCGTTCCACCAGCATTTTGTGTGTGTGTTGCTTGCATTTTCTTACACATGGAGCTTTACCATTAATCAAGGGGTCCGTGGACCTCAACTTGGGAACCCTTGGTCTAGAGCACACTCTCTTCTCATTACTATCATCAGGGAGAAGGTCCAGGAGCCTGAAGATGCACGTTCAATGTTTTGGGAACAGTTTTTTCCCCTCCGCCATAAAATTTCTGAACAGTTCATAAGTGCTTGAGTGCTGCTTCACTATTTTGCTCTATTTCTGCATTGTTTATTTTTAAAATATATTTCTTATTATAAATTACAGTCATTTTTCACACACTGCATTGCACTGCTGCTGCAAAACAACAGATTTCATGGCATAAGTCAGTGATAATGAACCTGATTTTGATGTTGTTCTTTTCCATTGTTACGATCAGGAACTGGATTTTTTAATTTCCCAGTTGACATCCCAAAGTAATCCTTATTCACAATTATATTGATAACATTGCCAGGTATGTTCTTCAGAATGAAACATGTACAAGTGGCATGTAAAGAATTTAGCACAGTAGATCATAATAACAAGAGGGCAAAGATTCAGAATCAGCGGTGAGATATTTGAAAGGGACTTCAGGAGTTGCTTCTTCATGCAAAGAATGGTGGGTATTTGGAATAGACCGCCAGAAATAAGACCGAAAGATATAGGAGCAGAAGTAAGGCACTTGACCCATTGAGTCAGCTATTCCAACATGGCTGAATTATTTTCCCTTCTTACCCTGCTCTCCTGCTGAAGAAATTCCTCCTCATCTCTATTCTAAAGGGACGCCCTTCTATTCTGAGGCTGAGGCTGAGGCTATTCTCTGGCCCTAAACCCCTCCCACTAAAGGAAACCTCCTCTCCACATCCAGTTTATCTGGGTTTTCAATATTCAATAGATTTCAATGTAATCACCTCTCATTATTCTAAGCTACAGCGAGTGCAGGCCCAGAATCATTAAACACACTTCCCAAGTTAACCCTTTCTTTCCTGAGATCATTCTCATGAACCACTTGAGGAAATAATTGAGAGATATCAGTTGTTGGATATTTGTATTGATGACATATGACGTTATCTGTTTCAATTATTAAAATTATAGCCTTAACTTTGCTTATGTAAACAGTGAGATGATGAAGTTAAGTGATAATAATCTCCAATGAGATAGGAAACTTTGTGGTTGCATTCTAGGTCCAGCAACCAGCTAGTGAACTCTGGAAATAGTGTAAATGTCATCTGGGTTAATTAAGTTCAATCGTTTTAATGTTCTTGAATCAAGGCCAGCATTGGCAATGATTAACAGGAACATACTTTATTAGCATTAAAGAATGGGGACAAGTTCCTACTACCCATTAAATTCTCCCAGTGGTGTGCATCTCAGGTAGCCTCTGACAACCGAGTTAGGCTCCCAGCCCTCAAGTGTAGCTTAGTTACAAAGCCTAGTGGAACTGTTTCAACTGGCAGGAGAAGGGGCAAAGGTGGGTTACTGCACTACAAAAACACCGTCTTGGGCAGCTGGAGCTTGTCAGCTGTGGTTGGTAGCTCATCTAGGAGAAAGAAAACTCTGATCCTAAGCCTCTGTTGCTTTGCATCTATACCCACTCACGGGGAAGGCTTCAGGAGTAAACCCCTTGGAAAAATCTGGAGCTGGAATCCCTAGGGAAGTCCTACATTGTTCAACATGGACTGGCAACTTTGGCAACGTGGCTGAGGCAAAATTGTATCAGTTTCTACTGTTCCTTTGGATTCATCAGCTGCGTGGAGAAGGGGAGCCTGCTACATGGATAACAGCTTGCTCTCCATATTGTTCCTCCCTGGCTTGTGTACCCTGTAGATAGCTGGGTCAGAACATCCATAATCAACCCCAACCAATGGAGGGCCTCAACATAAAAGGAAGTCCCTTGGCTCACCAATTCTTTTAAGGAGGGAATCCTCCCATGCTCTCAACTCTGGCCTGCTGTGACTCTTAAATCCATAGCAATCTGTTTGAATAAACCCTCCAAAATGCCCCTGAAAACCACTTACTCTGAGGCCAATGAGGATTAGGAGTATGGGGACATGTGAATCTCTTCACAACGATAAGAAGATTAAAATCTTGTTAATCTAGCTAGTTTGGCCAGGCTGTGTCTTTATTTCTTGGAACATTGGAGAATAAGGGGCAACTTCATAAAAGTGTTTAAAATTTTGACAGGCATAGACAAGATGGACAGTAACAATCTTTTCCCCAGGGGAAGGGGAATCTAAAACAAGAAGACATAAATTTAAGGTGAGAGGGGAAGAATTAAATAGGATCTCAGGGAAAGATTCTTCATGTAAAGAGAAGCAGATATATGGAAACAGCTGCCAGAGGAAGTGGTTGAAGCAGGTACAATAGTCATCATTATCATTATTTACCATGTTGTATGACACGGACAATTATAATCTTTGACCATAATTGTTCTTGGCAATTTTTTCTACAGAAGTGGTTTGCCATTGCCTTCTTCTGAGCAGAGTCTTTACAAGACAGGTGACCACAGCCATTATCAGGACTCTTCAGGGTCCCAATGAAAGGTCTCGGCCCACAGCGTCAACTGTTTACTCTTTTCCGTAGATGCTGCCTGGCCTGCAAAATGCTGAATTCCGCCGGCATTTTGCGTGTGTTGCTCTTCAGAGATTGTTTTCCTGGAGTTAGTGGTCACACAACCAGGACCCATGATACGCACAAGCTGCTGCCATGGCTTCATGTGACCCTGATCTGGGGGGCTCAGTAGTCCCTACATCTTGCCCAAAGGTGACCTTCAGGCTAGTGGAGGGAAGGAGCACCTTGCCCCTACTTTGGTAGTGAAGTATCTCCACCCCACTTTCCAAGGTGTAATAATATCATTTAAGAACCACTTGGACAAGTACGAGGCTGGGGGGGATAGAATTAGAATCAAGTTTATTATCACTGACATTTGTCATGAAATTTGAAATTTGTGGTTTTGCAGCAGCAGTACAGTGTAATACATAAAATTTACTATAAACTACAATAAGAAATGTCAGCTATTCAAAACCCTCCACAGATACCGCCTGACCTGCTGAGCTCCTCTGGTAGTGCATTTTTGTTAGTATAAATATGACCTTATGGTCTGTTGGAAGTACAAAGTCTCTGCAAAAATTCTAAAGTTCCAAGAGGAGAAAAAAATCACTGAACTTTTATAAACCACACCAGAAAGTGTTGTAAGCTTAAAGCTGCTGTAAATCTTAAAATAAAAAAAGAACTTTAAATACACAGCAGACAGGGAGTATTTGGGAGGGGGAAAAGCAGAGTTAATGGTTCAGGTCTGCAGGATGGGGAGACAAAATCTGAACACTTTTGAAGATACAGGGTGGAGAGAGCACGTGGGATGTGTGTGATTGGGTGGATACGGAGGGAGATGAATGATATAGCTAGTACTGGAACCAGGGGAGAGCGAGTGCTGAAGGCTGTTTAATCACGCCTGATCTGAATGGAGGAGGTGTAACTACAGGAGATGAATGAGAACAGAGGAAACAAAACACACTTCCGGAACTGTACGATTCCCAACATAACAGTTCCTTCTCTCCCTCTCTTACTCACTCTATCCCTCTTCCCTTTTCCCTCCTTCCCTTTCTCTTACCTCCCTCCTTCACACACTCCTTTTCTCTCTCCTCCATTTTCTCATTCCCCCTCCTCCCTTTCTGTCACCTCCCTCTCCCACTCTCTCCCTTCCACTTTCTCCCTTTTCTGTACCTCCTTTCTCATTCCCTCATAATCTCTTTCTCTACATCTTTGTTCTCTCCTTCCCTTTCTCTTCCTCCTTCCTTTCACTCTCCATCCATTTCTTTCCCCCCTCTCTCACTCTCTCCCTTTTCTTCCAATGCTCTCCTCTCTCTCTTTCTCTCAGTACTTCAAAGCATTTTCCTTTGCCTTCAACAGCATTTTCACCTATCAATAGTTGTCTCTGAGGCTGTGTCCTCTGGTCCTAGCCTCCCCCACCACTGGAAACATCCTTCTCTACGTCCACTCTATCTAGATCTTTCAATATTCAATAGGTTTCAATGAGATCCCTCCCTTGTTCCTTTGGTCAACTAAACTAATCCCGTCTGCCTACAAAATATTCATATCCCATTTCCCTCACATTCCTGTGCCTATATAAATGTCTCTCAAAGGCTTTTACCACCACCCCAAACATACATATTCCAGGCACTCTCACATCCCCTTTGAAATTACCCCCTTTGACCTTAAATGCATGACTTCTAGTATTAGACATTTCAACCCTGGAAAAAAGATCCTGTCTGTCTACTCTGTCAACATGAGTGAATCTGCAGATGCTGGAAATAAATAAAAGCACAAAATGCTGGCAGAACTCAGCAGGCCTGATGAAGGGTTTCGGCCCAAAACGTCATCACTACCTCCTCCCATAGATGCTGTCTGGCCTGCTGAGTCCTGCCAGCATTTCGTGTTTTTAGTTCTGTCCACTCTGTCTCTGCTTTTCTTGTGTATTTGTTCATCTCATGTCCTTGATATATATTGCTTATTTATTTATTATTATTCTTTTTAACTTTTGTATTTGCACAGTTTGCTATCTTCTGCACTCTGGTTGAATGCCCAAGTTAGACAGTCTTTCAATGCTTCTGTTATGGTTATTATCCTATAGATTAATTGAGTATGCCCACCAGAAAATGAACCTCAGGGTTGTATATGCTGTATGTGTACCTTGATAACAAATTTACTTTGAACTTTTGAATTACCTTCGTTTTCATATAGTTTTGCAAAGATATTGAGAAAATATATTCCAAAGATCAGAAAAACATAGAATCAATGTTGTAGAAAGAGGCCATGCCATCAGAGAAAACACTGTTCAAAATAATCTCTCTTCCCACTTCTTGGTTCGTACCCATGTAGAATAGAGACCAAAAAAATCAAAAGGATAAAAATTCTCAGGTTCTGAAATTGGAGAAAAAAACAGAAAATGCTGGAAAAACTCAGAGGGTCAAAATCTGTGGAAAGAAGAATAGTAAATGACTTGGGTCACTGGCTAAGAGAGGGATATATTTTATATGAAATAGTGATTGATGTTTTCATATATATTAACATTAATATTATCTTCATATAGTTAACCCTAAATTTGTAAATGAATACACAGTGCAGAATTATGGAAGAATTTAGTTAGGAATTTTGTGTGGGGACTATACACACCAAAAATACTTAGTGGGACTCCACAGTAACATATCATATTGGATATTATCCTTATCTAAACAGTGGGAAAAGTGATATTACTGACGTCTCCTAATACACCACCATCTAGGCAATTTTGCCCTGCATAGTCCCAAGCCCGGCTGCAAAAGGAGGAGGGTTGGGCATGGGACTAGCAACGCCATCCTGCAAAAACTAGTGCTACAAAAAGGGCATCGGAAGCTCCTAAGACCTCATGTCTGGGAAAGGAAGGATCTTTGATGGGCTACACCTTGAAAGATTGCCCCAGGACAGAGGATTCTGGCGAGCTGCTATCAGTGGTCTATGTCCCAGCAGGGGTGATAGGTTTAATAAGGTAATGCTCTCTTCTAGGTCATGGTGTAGGTCATGCTCTCTTCTTGTTGATGCCTTCAGGAAGGAGGTACAGGAGCCCTCAGTCCCATACCACCAGGTTCAGAGACAGTTATTACCCTTCAGCCTTCAAGTTCCTGAAGCGATGTGGCTAACTTCCCTCACCTCAACCCTAAACTGATTCCACAACCTGTGGACTCACTTTCAACTACTTACAGTCTCTGTATTATTTGCTATATTTTATATGCACAGTTTGTCTTCTTTGTGCACATTGGTTGTTTGTCAGTCTTTGTTTGTGTGTAGTTTTCTATAGATTCTAGTGTATTTCTGCTGTGAATGCCTGCAAGAAATTGAATCTCGAAGTATTACATGGTGACATATATGTACTTTGATAATACATTTACTTTGAACTTTGAAATGCTGACATATCTAAAATGGCCAAAGATGTGACAAGATTTAGTTTCAAACATAGAGAAGAGTAATAAAATAAAATAACACCAATTACCTGGCACAGAGAGTGGCCCCTGGACAGAAATGTGTACAGAGAGAAAAGTGAAGACATTTAACAGGAAGGTGTGAGAGATGGTATTTCCTACATTTCATCCTGACCAGACAGATGTGACATTATTTTACAATATTATCACAACGTGCCGCCAGCTTCAATAATCAGACCCTGCACCATTTCATTTTGAAAGGGAACCCAGGTAGGAAACACAAAGAAGTTTCTTCTGGAAATGTCACAGGTTCTACCTGCCCTTGCTAAACACAACCTGCCGGAGCCCTTCCCTGCACCTCGGACCGAGTGGCCCACCTCACTCTCACTGAACTCGGTGATGTACAGTGAGCTGATTTATCGCAGGAAGTGCCAGCGACATCTCGAGTACCTGCAGAGGCGATGATGAGTTCAGTGACATTTGGTTGCAGTTACTTAACCACTCACTGACAAACACCTCCTGAAAATTCGACTACACTGATACGATGAATAGGGATGCAGAAATGTTAACTGGGCATGATGGAGGCTTTCAGCAAGGGCAACCTGTCCGAGCTCACTTGTTCATTCCTACAGTGCCTTTCACTGGTGCAATACATTACTCTACACATTACATATTGGCGGTTTGGCAGGTAAGAGAATTTCCATTGCCAATTGTATGTTAACTTACCTCACGTTCAACCAATCCCCCTTGAACTAATTCATTCTAAACTTATATTGCAGAAAACAAGGCAGGGTCTCTTTGAAGTTGTATTATTCTAGTTCTCCCTTTTGAATATCAATCTGTGTATAAGGCAGTTTATGTGTTTGATTAAATATAAAAGTAAGGGCTACATATCAAAACACCAATGTAACTACAAATGACATGGCTAACCAGCCAAAATAAAAAACACTGCCAGTTGATGAATTGTATAAATTACAACAGAAAAACAATTATATTGCATAGAATATTTATTGTTTTATTATAATGTGATGCTTATAATTAGCCAAGTCTTGAAAGTAAACTGAAAAGAACTTATTATTTACCAGCATTCTAAGAACCCTATTCAGAAGCATAGATAAAATGAAGCTACCTTTAAAAATGCTTTTTATAGTATGTTCTTAAAGAATATTAGAGGAACTGACATGCAAGTAATTACATACCTTATACCCGATTTCTTTTATTGGAGTTCAGTGGTCGTGTGGCTGGACATCATTCTTAAAGATTCACTGTTCTAAGCCACATAATCCACCTCAATATCACAGTGAAACATAATTGAGGTCCACAGTGAATGTCAACAAGCCATACATTTAACCTCTCGTCACCAACCGAGCTTTAGAGATGAAGCTTTTGCAAGTCTAAAACCAAGGCTATTCATTAGTGCAACTAATTCTTCGGTGAGGATTCTGTCTCAGTCCCATCCTCCTGCAGTCACGCAAAAAAATAGGGTTGATTGTCTGTTGGCAAGCTACACCGAAAGTAGGTCAATTCAGCAGCTCAGCTGCCTAACAACACGATCATTAACAACTCGCTTCACAGTTCATAAATCAAAATGGGAAAACATTACAAAATATTCATTTCAAAATTAGCAAATGTTCATGTGCTTTTTTGTTAATCATATAAAGTGTTTGCCTTCATGAAGTAAAGAAGCGTTTAGCTGTCATCATTAAAAAAACATTTTAAACACTTTTGTTTAACAAAGCAAGGTATTAACTGATGATTATGTAAGGTTCCTTGTTTAAAGCATAATCCTGCCATATGAATATTATTTTTATCACTTCGAAGGGCTTGCTCTTCCTGTCGTCTACAAGATTCCCTATTACTGATATATTTATTTTTCAGTCACACTATACTCAAACTGTGAACATCAGTATTAATACAGTTGTTAATGCACTGAAAATGTACACAAAATAAAAAATTAACATTCACCTCCTTCAAACTGCTGCCTTGCCAACTTCCAAAATAATGTTCTTAAAATGGTCATTTTGTAAATAGATGCACTAATGTCCCAGTAATTAATCACTCTAATTATTATTGTGTTACAAATTGACTCCGCAACATCACAGTAATTGTCTTTAGATAATTTCTTCATGTTAAGTTATACATAATAACCAGATATGTTTACTATATTACAAGGAAAAGAGCTTCAAGTTTACCATATAATATGGTAAGCAATAAAAGGAGCGTACACTTCAAAACCCATGGAAATAAATAAGAGAGCTGATAGCACAACACAGCCCAGACTGTTTGAGTTCTTGTGGCCATATATCGGCTGAGGCACTTAAAGCAACCTCGACAAGAGTCAGTATGCACTGACACAATGGTTCTCAATGGCCTGTTTGGTCTGTTTTACACCAGGGCACGGACACTTGCAGGTAAAACTCAAAAAGGATGGAATCAGAATTAGAATCAGAATCAGGTTTAGTATAACCGGCAGATGTCGTGAGATTTGTTCACTTAGCAGCAGCAGTTCAATGCAATACATGATATTAGAGAGAAAAAGAGAACTGTGAGCTACAGTAAGTTTATATAAATATGTATATAATAGTTTAATTAAATAAGTAGGGCAAAAAATAGGAAATAAAGAAGTAGTGAGTAACGTTCACAGGTTCAATGTCCATTCAGAGATGAGGGGAAGAAGTTGTTCCTGAAATGCTGAGTGTGTGCCTTCGGGCTTCCTGATGGTAACGATGGGAAGAGGACTCGTCCAGGGTGGTGGCAGTCATTAGTGATGGACACTGACTTTCTGAGCCGTTGCACCTTGGAGGTGACCTGGTGCCCAAGATGGAGTTGGCTAGTTTTACAACTCTCTGCCGCTTACTTTGATCCTATGCAGTAGCCAACCCCCCCACCCCTTCCCCCATACTAGATGACGATGGAGCTCGTTAGAATGCTTTCCACAGTGCATCTGTAGAAATTTGCGAGTGGTTTTGGTGACATACCAAATCTCCTCAAACTCCCAATCTTGCCTTCTTTATAGCTGCATCAATATGTTGTTTCCAAGTTAGGTTCTCAGTGATATTGACAACCAGGAACTTGAAGTTGCTCAGTCTCTCCACTTCTGGTTCCTCTATGAGAGTTGGTGTCTTACCCTCTCTGAAATCCACAATCATTGGGATAATGGGACTCAGAGAGGTAGGTGATGGCCTTGAGAGACTCAACAAGATATATAACTGGTGCTGTCGTCATGAATGCACCACCGGTGATGCATCTAGTTGTGATGTTGCCTCACAATGGCAGAGAACCAGATTCAAACCTGTTCTTGGGTCCTGTCTGTTCTTGCACATTTGCCCCGTGCTCGCGTGGGTTACCTCTGCGTACTCTGTACTTGCCACTTAGTACGTAGGCATTTAGTAGGACTTGGCAAGAATGCTTGGGAGTTGGGGTTGATGCAAATGTGGGGAGAATAAGAAAAAGTTTAGTAGTGCAGGGGTTCCAACCTTTTTCGTGCCATGGACCCTTCATGTCTATGGACCCCTTGTTGGGAACCCCTGCTGTAGTGTAAATGGATAGCTGATGGTTAAGATGTGCTCGATGGGCTGAAGGGCTTGGTTCCATGATGAGATTCCCCATGACTCTATGATTAACTCAAAAGTATCACTCAGTGGAAATATACTTACAGTACATTCAGTCATCATTGCAGGTTCTAGATCATGGAAATTTCCACCGACTGTCACTTTCATGGCAAGAACTGCAGTGTTTCCAGAAAGCTGCATGCACACTGCCACCTTCTCAAGGCCTACTGAAGATGGGCAATAAACGTTAGTCATGCCCAGCGAGACAATGTTACTTAAATATAGAGTCACTCTCATTATGCATGAAGAAAATCATCTCAAGAGAGTGTAGGATCGTGATTGGATCCTCATGGAGAAGCCAGGAGTGTGGGGTTGAGGAGGACTGGGCAGTCAAGAAGGATTTAGATTTTTGAAGACAGCGAGAGTGGCATAAATGCATTGATATTGAGAGAGGAAAATTCTAAAGGCAAAAGCTGATTTATCCAGAATGTGGAAGGGAATAAACAGTTGACGTTTCAGGCCAAGACCTGTCATCAGGACTGAAAAGCAAGGTTGCAGAAACCAGAATAAGAGGGTGGGTAGAAGGGCAGGCAGAAGATGGCATGTGATAGGAAAGGCCAGGTGCTCCCAGTTTAGTCTCCTCTACATCAGTGAGATCCAGCATTGATCGGGAGACAACATCATCAACTGTTTATTTCCATTCATTGATGCTGCCTGACTTCCTGAGTTCCTCCAGCATTCTGGGGAGAACTTAGATTACCTTCAGCGAAACCAAGTACGCATTAAAGTCGGGTACAAAAATGAGTGCAACCAGCAATTAACACAGGATCATTGCCTAAGCACCACTGGACGGAATATCTCCCCTCTGTCATTTCCTTGGTGTTTATCATCATGTTTGTTCACCTGCACTGCACTTTCTCTGGAGCTGTTACACCTCATTGTACATTGCCATTGCTTTATCATGTTCTACCTCAGTGCACATACTTAAAATGTTGGTGGAATTCAGCATGTCAGGCTGAGTTTATGGAAAGGAATAAAGAGCCGATATTTCAGGCCGAGACCTTTCATCAGGAATCCTGATGAAAGGCCTTGGTCCAAAACGTTGACTTGACCTGCTGCCTGAACCTGATCTGCTGAGATCCTTCAGCATTTTAAGTGTGTTCCTCTGGAAATCCCGCATCTGCAGAATCCCTTGTGCCTACTCCAGTGCACAGTGCAATGATCTGACCCTTATGAACAATATGCAAGGAAAGGTTTTTACTGCATCACAGTACATGTGTCCATAATAAACCAATTCCAATGTTAATCATCAAATTCCTCAAATGGAGTAAATGTTTCTGGTCACGGTAACAGATGCTGGATATGTAGAGTATTACACACAAAATGCTGGAGGCACTTAGTGAATCTGGTAGGAATAAACTGTTGAACTTTCATGCTGAGACCCTTCATGAGAGATAGATTTATTACCTCTGATATACAGTATTGTGCAAAAGTGTTTTTTATCTATTGTAGCTAGGGTGCCTAAGACTTTTCCACATTACTGTAGTAATTTTATATATTGCACTGTACTGCTGCCACAAAAAAAAAACCTACGGTAATTTTATGTGAGTGATGCAAAATCTGATTCTGATACGGGGCTCTGTTGTGGACTGAGAGTGGGAAGGGGGCAGGGAGAGGGGCATTATGTTTGGGAAAAGGGGTAGGGAGAGGGGAAGGAGCAGGAAGCAGCAAAGATACATTCTGTAACAATCAATACACTAATAGTTTGGAATCAAATGATCTTACCTGGTGTCTCGAGCTGGGTGTGTCTGTATCCGCACCACCCCGAACTCCTTCTCTGCCACCTAGCCCACACCCTGCGGCGGCACTCCACCCTCACCATTCCCAACATTCTACTCTCCCTCCAGGTTTACAAATTTTCTCTCCGCTCCACGCTGATGACTGCAGTGCTGTGCGAATGTCTGAGGCATCCTAACTATGTGGCTAAGACTTTTGCATAGTACTGGAGGTGGTGGAGAGGAGGTAAGTCTTTACCAAAGGAGTTGTAAGACACCCCTTCCCTCTGCTGGCCTTTAGTTCAACAAGGTGTAGCACCTGCTTAGACCCCGATCAGGTCATCTGAAGCCATGGGAGGAGGTGGTGGATGGTCGTATGAGCAGCTGGTGCATATCACAAATCCTGATTATGCAACCACTGACCACAGACTGGCAATCTCTGACGAGTATTAATAATGGCTAGGATCACTGATCTTGTAAAGACACTGCCCAGAAGATGGCAATGGCAACTGACTTCTGTCGAAGAATTTTCGAAGAATGACCATGATCATGGAAAGACCATGGTAAACAACGTCATACGATACGGCACATAACAAACAAAGAAACAGTACTATACATATATCTGTAGCTGAAATAATGCTGAGAAAAGAAATATTATAATCTGATAATGTAAGCTTATTGAAGCTACACATCCAGCATTTAGCCCCCTTATCTAAGAAAGGATGTGCTGGCATTGGAGAGGAAGTTCACTAGAATGATGCTGGCAATCAAAGAGTTAACATATGAGGGGCGTTTGAAAGCTTTGGGCTTATATTCACTGTTTAGAAGAATGAGGTGGATCTCATTCAAACTATCGAATATTAGATTGGGTGGATGTGGAGAGGATGTTTCCGAAAGGCTGAGTCGAAATCCAGAGAGAACATCCTCAGACTAGAGGGAGGTCCATTTAGAACAGAGACGAAAAGGAATTTATTTAGCCAGAGGGGATGAACCAGTGGAACTCATTGCCACAGATGGTTGTGGAGGGCAAGTGATTGAGTATATTTAAAGTGGAGGTTGACAGATTCTTAATTATAAATCATGGGGAGAAAACATAAGAGAGGGATAATAAATCGGCCATGAACGAATAGCAATGCAGACTCAAAGGGCTGAATGGCCTTTTACTTTTCCTATCTCTTGTGATCATATGGTGTAACAGAATCTATTGAAATACATTTTGCTAAGGAGTAACAATTGCTCGTTACAAAATTGCTTCCAGCATCATAATTCTACAACAACTCATTCCTATCAAAGGAACAATTTTAGTTGCAAATTCGTACTAATTTCATTTTTGTTTTGGTCCATGTTGCACATTTTATAGCGCTTCAGGGATAAGTTATATAAAACCAGGCTTTTCCAAGCACACTTTATTTTTAATTCTATTTATGCTTCCTTCTAAACTGCCATGAAATGAAAATAATTGCACTGTGTTTATATAAACCATAAAATTGTCCATCGCAATTACATCTAAAGCATTGCATAATACAGTATGTATTCCTGATGAATGCTTTCAAAGACGCAAATAGCTGATCCTGGCAAATATACTGAGGCTCACATCAAAACTTTCTCGACATGTATTTCACATGATCTTCATTTTATAAATATCCCTGAGTGCGATTTTAAAAATTGGCTTGAATTCGAGGTAGCTCTTTACGTAATCTCAGGATTTAATTAATTTTGAAGTGAAGCTTCCTTTGTAAAGCACAAATTTTAGTGGCTAGTTCATGTATACCCAGTTCCCCTCACCAAGCTGGTAATAAGCAGAAAAAGCATTTTTGTGATATTGTTAGGGGGCCAATATTAAAGAGGACACCAAAGAGAATTTCCCATCCTATTTCCTATAAGCAGATCCCATTAGATCTTTTCCAGCAGTGTTCCGCAGGGGTCAGCATCGGGTCCATTTCTTCTCACTTCTATGGCAATGGTTTGGATGGCGGAATTGATGGCTTTGTGGCCAGGTTTGCACACGATACAGAGATAAGTGAAAGGGCAGGCAGTGTTGAGGAAGCAGGGAGTCTGCGGGAGGCTTTGGACAGATTAGGGGAAAGGGCAAAGGAATGCAAATGGAATACAATGTAGGGAAGTGCATGGTCATACACTTTGGTAGAAGGAATAAAGGTGTACACTATTCAGAAATCAGAAGAACAAAGGGACTTGGAAGTACATGATGCAGTGGCCCAGTGACACTTACATCCATAGAGATGAAGTGTTTTGTGAGACTGGGGTTGAAGCATATCAGCTCCTATCTGAATGGTGACTTGGATCCACTCCAGTTCGCCTACTGAAGCACCGGGTCCATGGCAGATACTATCTCGTTGGCTCTTCACAGAACCTTGGAACATCTGGACTGCAAGGACACATATATCAGGATGCTCTTTATCAATTACACTATTTAACACCATCATCCTCTCAAAATTAACAGTAAACTCCAAGACCAGGGCCTCTTGTGCAATTGGATCCTGGATTTCCTCACTTGAACACCGCAGTCAGATTGGATTGGTGAAAACTTCTCCTTCACAGTCTCCATCAGAACAAGGGCACCACAGGGATGTGTTCTTAGTCCCCTGCTCTACTCACTTTCCACCTATGACTGTGTGGCTGAGTACAGATTCAGCACCACATACAAGTTTGCTGAGGTCACCACTGTTGTGGGCTGTATCAAAGGTGGTGATGAATCAGCATACAGGAAACTTGGCTGAGTGGTGTAATAACAACAACCTCTCACTCAATGTCAATGAGTCTAAGGAATTGATTGTGGACTTCAGGAGAGGGAAACCAGAGGTCCATGAACCAGTAATCATTGGAGGATTAGGGGTGGAGAGGGTCAGTAACTTTAAATTCCTGGATGTCACTATCTCAGAGTGCCCTAGACCCATCATAAAAATATAACTGTGAAGAAAACACGACAGCTCCTCTACTTCCTTAGGGTCTGCAGACGTTTGGCATGTCATCAAAAACCTTGGCAAACTTTTATAAATGTGTTGTGAAAAGTGTGCTGACTGGCTGCATTCCGGCCCGGTATGGGAACACCAATGCCTTTGAGTGGAAAATCCTGCAAGAGGTAGTGGATTCAGCCCAGTACATCACAGGTAAACCCTCCCAACCATTGAGCATATTGCCATAGAAAAGCAAATTCTATCATCAAAGATTCTCACCACACAGGCCGTGCTCTTTTCTCGCTGTTACCATCAAGTAGTATGTACAAGTACCTCAGGACTCATACAACCAGGTCCATCAACCATCAGGCTCTTGAACAAAAGGGGATAGCTACATTCATTTAAGGACTCTGTTATTTCATGCTCGTTATCCATTGGTATTTACTTACATCTGCATCTGTGCAGTTTGTTTACATTTTACAGTTCCTGTCTACAGTTACTGCTCTATGGATTTGCTAAGTAGGCCCACAGAAAAAGAATCTGAACGTTGTATATAGTGCCAATAGACACTACGATAATAAATATTACTTTGAACTTTGAACATAGAGCTTTGAATGATTTCTGAAAAATGAACTTGCAGGTTAAGTTGGTGGTAAGGAAGGCAAATGTTAGCACTCATTTTGAGAAGACTGGAATACAAAAGCAAGGATGTAATGCTGAAGATTTATAAGGCACTGGTCAGAAAGCATTTGGAGTGTTGTGAGCAGTCTAAGAAAAGAAGTGCTGGCATTGGAGAGAGTCCAGAAGAGGTTCACCAGAATCATTCAGGAATGAAAGGGTTAACACACGAAACGTGTTTGATGCCTTGGGCCCTATACTCATTGGAATTCAGAAGAAGAAGGGGTGAATCTTATTTGAAACCTATCTGATGTTGAAAGGCCTAAACAGAGTGGACATGGAGAGGATGCTTCCTACAAGGGAGGGAGTCTAAGACCAGAGGGCACATCCTCAGAATAGAGGGATGTCCATCTAGAAGAGAGATGGGGAGGAATTCCTTTAGCAAGCCAGTGGTGAATCTTTTGAAATCATTGCCACAGACAGCTGTGAAGGCCAAGTTACTGGGTATATTTCAAGCAGAGGTTGATGGGATCTTGATTACAAAGTGTGTCAAAGGTTGCAGGGAGAAGGCAGGAGAATAGGTTGAATGGCAGAACAGACTTGATGGGCCAAATGGGCTAATATTGCTCCTTTGTCTTATGGTCTTACTCAGCTGAGGGACATATGGAATTTAATTTTATACACTTGTTTGAAAGCTGTGCAACACCAGCATCAGCCTGGATTTTGTTAATGCCATCTCACTTGAAATGATAACCTTCCCTTCAGAGGTGTGAACGTTACTACCAATACTGCAGCCTTCGGGGGTCAACACTGAATTCACGTACAAATTAAAAAGCAAGAGGAGGTCACTATGTATCTCCAACATTTAACAAATTGTGTCAAGGTCACAGCTAATCTGATTGAACTGAATTGAATTGAATTGACTTTATTTCTTACATCCTTCACATAGATGAGGAATAAAAATATTTACGTTACGTCTCCATCTGAATGTGCAATGTGCAAATTGTAGTAATTTGTAATAAATAGTATATATTGTAAGTTGTACAGCAGAACAGTCAATATAGCTTAGAAATACAATTGCGTCAGCGTGAATTAATCAGTCTGATGGCCTGGTGGAAGAAGCTGTCCTGAAACCTGTTGGTCCTGGTTTTATGCTGCGGTACCGTTTCCTTGGTAACAGCTGGAACAGTTTGTGTTTGGGGTGACTTGGGTCCTCAATGATTCTTTGGGTCCTTTTTACACACCTGTCTTTGTAAATGTCCTGAATAGTGGGAAGTTCACACCTACAGATGCGCTGGGCTGTCCGCACCACTCTGCAGAGTCCTGCGATTGAGGGTACTACAGTTCTCACACCAGGCAGTGATGCAGCCAGTCAGGATGCTCTCAATTGTGCCCCTGTGGAAAGTCCTTAGGATTTGGGGAGTCATGCCAAACTTTTTCAACCATCTGAGGTGAAAGAGGCGCAGTTGTGCTTTTTTCACCACACAGCCGGCATGTACAGATCACGTGAAATCCTTAGTGATGTGTATACTGAGGAACTGGAAGCATGTCTCCATTCCTCCTGTAATCCACAATCAGCTCTTTTGTTTTTGCGACATTGAGGGAGAGGTTGTTTTCTTGACACCACTGTGTCAGGGTGATGACAGGGAAACGCCAACTCTGCATCACTTACTACTCCGGTACTACACTCTCCTCTTGGTGACCTTGGTTCTGGTAAGATTGTGGTGTGCTCGGATGCAGTGGTTTCTCTGGGTCCAAGCAAAGGTGCAATTGTTTGTTCTTAATGCCTTTTTTACTATCAGAAGTCACTGCAGGTTGCTAAGAACACCAGGTTCTGCTGATCTACCTCATTTGTTGCTTCTGGGAAGGAATCAGAGTCATTGCATAGAGATGGTGTGTGGTCCAACTAACAGTAGTAATTAGTGACTTGGACGTTCTTATTGTGTTCACAAGTCCCTATTGGACATTGTGAAAGTAGAATATTGTGAATCCGATTCACTGGTTCTTTGGTGAGACTGATGGTGGGGGAGGTGTGTGTGGGTTGTGGCATGGACCAGGGCCTCATGCCTGTGGCAGCCGCCGAGGAAGGAGATGGCGGAACTTGCTGTGTACCGCTGGATTCCGTACTGGGTCAGGTGCTGTCCCCGCCAATTGGTGCTGCCTTCTAGTGTTTGGCCAGCGGAAGTCAAGCTCAATTGCGTTTGTCTGGGGCTGCACTGACCTGTGATGAGGAACTGCTGCATGCTTGTTCTTGCAGAAACAGCAACATCCCCTGCACCATCAATCTACAGGCCAGGACGGCCAGCGACTTGGGAAAAATATTATCTTTGTCACTATGTCTTTCTGCTATCATAACTATATGTGCTCTATGTGCTGTGTATGTTCACAGACATGTGAAAATCTGCAGATGCTGGAAATCCAAGGCCTGAAACTGTTTATTCATTTCCACAGACCTGCTGAGTTCCTCCATCATTTTGTGAGTTTTGCAACACACTGTTGGCAGTGTGTCTTGCTGCTTGGCCCTGAAGGAACACTGTTTCGTTTGGCTGTACCCATGTGTATGGTTGAATGACAATTAATTTTGAACTTGAACAAGTGTAACTTAGTTCAACGCTCCTATTGGAAAGCTTTACAACACCAGTGTCAGCCTGGATCTTGTTAAGGAAATCACACTTGAAAAGATAACCTTGCCATCAAAGGTGTTAATATTACTACTGAAGCTGCAGTCACTGGGAGCTAACACTGAATTCAACATACAAATTAGAAGCAAGAGAAGGTCACGAGATATCTCTAACATTTAATAAAATCATGGCTAATCAGGTCTTCACCCCATCTCACTAGCCTCCAATCAGAGAGGTGACCATCTACTACGACTGTACTAGCCCTGTTGTGTGGGAGGTTTCTTTAGATGGGTTCTATGGTGTTTCTTTGTTTTGTGACTGCCTGCAAGAAGATGAACCTCAACATTGTAAAATATATATATACTTTGATAGTAAACATACTTGAATTTTGAACTTTGCAGTCTTTTCTATAATTTCTCCTTGGTGATCAATCCTGTGCTGGAGATAGAAAAACATGTGCTGGTTTAAAGGCCCTGACTTGAGAACGGAAGGGCCTGGTTCAGAGAGTGAGGAAGGATCCCAGGTTTTGACAATTCAAGATTGAAGAGGTCATGATGTTGGGGCTGGAGGTGAGGCACAGGCTGGTTCAGCTCACTGCTCCATGAAGTTTACTCAGCTCTGCGCTGAACTGAGGCTGCGGCCTGCAACTAACGGGATCAGCTGCAGCGATAACTAACTTTGTGACCGAGGACTTGCATTCGTGAGCTTCAGTTCTGAATGTTCACTGCTTGCTTTTACTGTTACATGATTTGTTTTTTTCTGCACGTTGGGTGTTTGGAGGTCTTTTTTAAAAACTGGATTCTGTTGGGTTTCTTTGTTTTGTGACTGCCAGTAAGAAAACAAGTTTCAAGTTTGTATATAGTATACATACTTTGATAATAAATCAACTTTGAACTTTGTAGCTGAAGCATGACCATATGTACAATTGTTCCTTTGGTAGGAATGAGTTACTGTAGAATGGGTGGTTCTAGAAGCATTTCTAGAACTAACAATTTTCACCACTGCAGTAAGAATATTCAAATACTCATAGAAGTGCATAAAATTATGAGTGACAAAGGTAGAACTGATGAATACTAGAGAGTCTGAGTCCTGCTACAGGGTTTTGACCCAAAGCATCAACAATTCCAATTCCTACAGGTGCTGCTTACCACTCTGAGTTCCTCCAGCGGGAGACAGGTACAATCTGAAGCAATAAACATCCGCTGGAGGAATTCAGCAGGTTAATTAGCATCTGTGGGAAGAAGGGGATTGTCCATGTTTCAAAGTCAGTCTTGACCCAAAGCATGACTATTCCTCCCCCTTCAGATACTGCTTGGCCCTTTGAGTTTCTCCAGCAGAGGGTTGCTGCAGTATGTCTGCTGTGATTAACAAGTACTGGCCACCCTCTTATAGAGAGCACCAACAACACTAATGACAGGTGTTGGCACCATTGGCTCATGGTTCAAATTTAATTATCACTCAACTGTACATGAATACCCATAAATACAGCCAAATGATACAGTGTTCCTCTGGGGCCAAGGTGCAAAACACTGTACCAACAGTCATACACAGCACAAAGCACACAAAGCACGTATAAGATGGCAGCAAACATACAGTCACAAGAAAAATATATATATAACCCAGGTCCTTGAGTGACATGTCCTGTAAATTGATGGTTATGGGTGTTATCAGCAGAATAACACCCATATCCATCAAATGCTCTTCATGGCGTGTGTCTCAAACAGCCTCTGACAACCAAGTCCAACTCCTGGCCTTCACGTGTGGCATAGTTCTTATGCCCGGCAGAGCTGTTCTCACTGACAGGAGAAGGGGCAAAGGCGGACCACTGGAACCTTGAAACCAGTTGCTCAGGGCAGATGGGGCTTGTTAACCACAGATGGTAGCTCATCTAGGAGAGTGAAAACTCCGATTTCAAACCTCTGCTGCCTTGCGGCTATACCCGCTCACGGGAAAGGCTTTGGGAGTAAACCCGGAGGAAAAATACGAAGTCGGAGTCCTGAAAGTGGCTGACTGCTGTACCCAGCACCGGCATGGCAACTCCTGCGATGCTGCAGGCATCAAACTGTATCGACTTTCGTCGTTCCTTTGGACCGGTCATCAGCATGGGGGTGGGGGGGAGTCCCACTGCATGGGCAACGGACGGATCTCCATTTCAACTCTGCCTTGGCTTGCGCCCTGGAGAAGCCACTCCCAGTGATGACCAAAAGCGCTGTACCCATGATCGACCACGACCGACGGAGGCCAGAGCAAGAATGAGCAGGTCTCCGCAGTCCGCTGATGAACAGAGGCACACACCATCTAGTCATTCCACTGATCGAACAGTGGAGGGCAGCACTGACGGAAGGGGGCAGACCCCAAGCCAGTAGGGATGCTGAGCTCCACTGCATCTGGCATCTCCTCTCCTGGACTGCAGCAACAGGCGAGCCCTCAGCTTGAGACTTAGTACTGACTATGACCGAGGCCATGCAGCTCCCCTACTGTCTGTCTCACCAACAAACAAAGGGAACAGACTTGCAGCATTTTACATCATCAATGTCCAACAGGATCGTACGATCCCAAGAGTAAAGGCCAAGCAATCACTCGCTGTTAGACTGCACAGCACCTATGTGCATTGACTCCGATGTAGCAGGCAGCAACACATTCTGCACCAAGTCTAGTTCCCCCCATCAATGAGCAACCTGCTGAAGGGGCAGACTTGCAGTACTTAGAGCAATGTCCAGCATTGCTCTGTGACTCTAAACAGACGTTTAAAAAAGACAAAGACTCTCTTGGTTGGCCCCCGAGAGGCCGCTGCTTCCAAATGCACCACCACCTTACCAGAAATTTCCTAATGAGGGGTCACTATCTGTTTCTCTTTCCACAGATGCTGCCTGACCTGTTGAGCACCCCCAATACTTGTTGTCTCTGTTTTAGATCTCCACCATTGGTGGCATTTTGATTTTAGATTATGATAATTAAATGCTGACAGAAAAATAAGCAAACTCATTTGCTGGATGAATAGATGTAATTATAGAGTGATTAATTATCTATAGAATTACACGTATAATGTGAGTAGCTATCACTTTGAGAGAGTAACAAGAAAATGGCTTCATTCTCAGAAGCCAGCGAGATGATGATGAGGAGGAGGTAGCAGTGCCCTAGAGCTCAGATAGCTCCATCTAGTGGCAGACATCTTATCGGCAGGCATGAGACCGGTCACTTTAAACATTATCTTCACAACTATCTGCACTTCATCGATGGAGTTGCCTCAATAACTGCTACCCGAGGCAGCGGCTGCATTGACTTGGAGCCAACATCAAGTTTATGACATGGCTAATTCACTCTAATCACCAGAGTTTAGCAACACCATGTCCACTTTAAGCATTTTACACTAAAATTGACTTCATTTTTGGTTCTAGTTTTGTTCTTCCTTGAAAAAAAATTGTTAAACTTAATCAGAATCAGAATCAGGTTTATTGTCACTGGCATGTGACGTGAAATTTGTTAACATAGCAGCAGCAGTTCAATGCAATACATAATCTAGCGGAGAGAGAAAAAAATAATAATAAATAAAATAAAACATAATAAATAAACAAGTAATTCAATTATGTTTAAAAATGGGCAAAAACAGAAATACTGTATATTAAAAAAAGTGAGGTAGTGCCCAAAATTTCAATGTCCATTTTGGAATCGGATGACAGAGGGGAAGAAGTTGTTTCTGAATCGCTGAGTGTGTGCCTTCAGGCTTCTGTACCTCCTACCTGATGGTAACAGTGAGAAAAGGGCATGTCCTGGGTGCTGGAGCTCCTAATAATGGACACCGCCTTTCTGAGACACCGCTCCTTGAAGATGTCCTGGGTACTTTCTCGGCTAGTACCCAAGATGAAACTGACTAGATTTACAACCTTCAGCAGCTTCTTTCAGTCCTGTGCAGTAGCCCCTCCATACCAGACAGTGATGCAGCCTGTCAGAATGCTCTCCACAATACAACTATAGAAGTTTTTGATTTTATTTGTTCACCCTAGCCTAATCACAGGAAAATTCACAATGACCAATTAAACCACTAACCAGTCTTTGAACTGTAGAAAGAAACTGGAGCACCCGGAGGAAACCCACGCGCACAAGGAAAGGAACGTGACAGAGAATGCCGGCTCTGATGCTCCCAGCCATAATATTGTCATGCTAACTGCTACGCTGTTTATGTTTTTCTTATGAATGCTGCTTATATGATGTTACGTGCTTATGATGCTGTTTCTGATTGCTCCTACATACATGTTCATGAATGTACATAAGCTTGTTTGTAGACCATAAGACCATAAGACATAAGAGCGGAATTAGGCCATTCTGCCCATTGAGTCTGCTCCAGCACTTCATCATGGCTGATCCATTTCCCTCTCAACCCAGTCTCCTGCCTCCTCCCCTTAATTAATCAAAATTGCCTTGACTAATCAAAAACCTATCAGCCTCTCCATTAACTGCACCCATCTCTGTCTTGCCTTTCCCGTGACCAACATCTCCCCACCAATGCTACACTCTACAGTTCTCAGCCGCTGACCCTTGCAGATTGATGGACCCATGGCTCCGTTCCACACCAAAATCAAAGTAAAATTTATTATCGAAATACTCCCATATGACCCCAACTTGTACTCCCGAGAACTTCCCTCGACCGCAGCACTGAACTCTAAGTTTGAAGTTCAAAATAAATTTATTATCAAAGTTATTTTTGTGTGTGTGCCATATTCTGCCGGAGCCTCGGTGACCACTTATTGTTTCAAGTGGTTGTCTTGGAGGAAAGATTCTGTGAGTGGTCCCCCACGTCCTTCTCACAGCGCACTGTGTTTTTTTAATGAGGCCGAGTTGCGAGCTCGACACTCGCCCCGGCCAGGATGGAAAGCCCGGCGGGATTCGAACTCGGGAACCTTCACTCTGGAGTCTGGCACTGATGTCACTGTGCCACCAGCCACCACCATTATCAAAGTACATATACCATATATCACCAAATACTACCTGAGATTCATTTTCTGGTGGGCATTCTCAGTAGAACAAATAAATACTATCAAATCACTGAGCAACTACACAGAGACTGACAAACAATCATTGTTCAAAAGACGACGAGTTGCAGTACAACAATAATAATAATTAACTGTTCGCTCATTATGTGCCATGTTGTTGGACATGGGCGATCATGGTCTTGCAATGACCATGATTATCCTTGGTAAATTTTTCTACAGAAGTCATTTGCCATTGCCTTCTTCTGGGCAGTGTCTTTACAAGACAGGTGACCGCAGCCATTATCAATACCCTTCAGAGATTGTCTATCTGGCATCAGTAGTCATATAACTAGGACTTGTGATCTGCACCAGCTGCTCATATGACCATCCACCACCTGCTCCCATGGCTTCACATGGGGTGCTAAGCAGGTGCTCCACCTTTCCCAAGGGAGATCTTCCACCTCCTTTGGTAGAGGTGTATCTCCACTTCACCATCCTAATAATAAATAAATAAATACTAAGAACATGAGTTGTGGAGTATTTGAAAGTGAATCCATAGGTTGTGGAATCAGTTCAATGTTGAGGTGAGTGAAGTTCTTCATGCCAGTTTAGGAGCCTGGATGTTTCTGGACAAGAGAAAGCTCTTTCATGAGCACAGATCTCATGGGTTGATGGATATTCCAAAGTTGGGCCCTTGGACAAAGTGCCTATGGCTTCTAGCAAAACAACTATTTATCAACCTATTTCTGTATGAAAGTGGTAACATTTTAAAATAAGTAATCTGCTTGTCCTGAATTCCTTTCATTCAACACCATGGCTCTTGAGTACAATACTGTGCCAGAGATCAGTAGAAAGACGTACTTTACAGCTAGTTGGCTGCTAATGGGATTACATCATCTCCAACTCAACTGCACTTAGTCAAACACAACATGTTGACAGGCTTCATAGAGTCATGGAGCACTACAGCACAGAACCAGGCCATTTAGCCCATCTAGTCCATGCAGAATTGTTGTTCCACCGATTCCCTTCAACCCATATCTGGACCATAGCCCTCCATTTGCTTCCCATCCATGAACTTACCCAAACATCTCTTAAACCTTGCAATCAGACCACAACTTCTGCTGGTGGTCCCTTCCACATTTGTATCACTTTCTGAATTAAGTTCCCCCTCATGTCCTCTTAAACATTTCACCTTTCACCTTTAAGCTATAATTTCTAGTTCTAGTCTCACCTAACCTCAGTAGAAAAAACTGCTTACATTCATCCTATCAATGATCCTCATAATTTGTATACCTCTATAAAATATTCTCCAATGCTCCAGAGAATCCCTAACATATTCAACCTTTCCCTGTATCTCAATTCTCGTTGAATCTAAATTTTCTCTGTACTCTTTCAATCTTATTGATATTGGTAGGTGAACAGAACTGTACACAATCTATCTCCTTAGGCCTCACCAATGTCTTACACCATTTCAATAGAGCATCCCAACTCCTGCGCTCAATACTCCTTATTTTATTCCAAGCTTTCAACAATTCCCAAGTTGCTCCCAGTACTATTTCTTCCCTTTCTTGGGATAATGGTAGAGCAGTTATAACTGTATAAGTCACCACCTAGACCCTCAATCTCCAGCACAACAGGTTACTTCATACCAGAACTATGTTAAACACAGCTGTGAGACTGCACTCTTGACTCTGAGAAACATCTGCTGATCGAGTCCAACTCAGTGTGAGCAGCTCTCACGTGACATTTCCTTACAGTACAGTTCAAAGTTCAAAGCTGAATGTAAATTAATTATCAAAGTATGAATTTGTTACCGTATGTGTAACCCTGAGATTCATTTCCTTGCAGGCATTCACAGCAGAACAACGAAAATCAACAGAATCAGTGAAAAACCACATTCAAAGACTGACAAACAGCCAATATGCAAAGGAAGAAAATCTATGCAAACACAACAATAAATAAATAATAATGAGAACATGAGTTGCAGAGTCCTTGAAAGTGAATTGATAGGTTGCGGAATCAGTTCAGAGTTGAGTTGAGTGAAGTCATCTGTGATGATTCAGGAGCTTGATGGTTGAAGGTTAATAAGTGTCCCTGAACCTGGTGGTGTGGGACATAAGACACCTGTACTTCTGGCCCAATCATAATAGTGGGAAGAGAGCATGGCCTGGATGATGGGGGTCCTTAATGATGGATACTGTTTTCTTGTGGCCGTGCTCCTTGTAAGTGTGCTCAATGCTGGCGAGTATTTTTTCTTTGCCAGGGAGATGAGAAAGCAAGGGGAGGTTCAAGGATTGTGAGGGAAGTAGGAGAAAATAGGAGAAACTAGAGCAGGCTGATTAGGCCCCTCTGGCCATGGACAGTAGGATGGGATGGGAGATGGCGGTCACAGACTTGTAAATCGGGGGTGGAGACTAAATGGGGTAGCAGGAATGATTGGAACACTTTGAGACCAGAAGCAGAACCTGATGTGGTCTTCTGCTGCTGTATCCACTTTAAGGTCTGACTTGTTCTACGTTCAGAGATGCTCTTCTGCACACCGCTGTTGTAATGCATGTTTATTTGAGTTACTGTCATCTTCCTGTCAGCTTGAACCAGGCTGGCCATTCTCCTCTGACCTCTGTCTGTAACAAGGCATTTGCGCCCTCAGAACTACAGCTCACTGGATGTTTATTTTCTGTTTTTTCTCCAACATATGTAAAGTCTTGTGCGAGAAAATCCCAGCACTTTTTGACATAAACCATTTCTTCTAACACCAACTATCATTCCAAGGTCAAAGTCACTTAGATCACGCTTCTTCCCCATCGGATGTTTGGGCTGAACAACAACTGAACCTCTTGACCATGTCTGTGTGATTTTATGCATTGAGTTACTGCCCCATGATTGGCTGATTAGACATTTGCATTAACGAGAATATGTACAGATGTAACGTGACCACTAAGTGCATGTTTATCTGCTGGAATTTACTCATGCCCTGATTTTAGACTGGGCATCTAGTATCAGGTAGCAGGTTGGAGATACGGCTCTACCAAAGGAGGTGCAAGGAGCTCCTTGTATCCGCTAGCCTGCAGGTCATCCTTGGGTAAAGTGTAGCACCTGCTTAGCCCCCTGATCAGGGTCACGTGAAGCTGTGGGAGAAAGTGGTGGATGGTCGAGTGAGCAGCCAGTGCAGATCACAGTCCTGGTTATGCTGGCTGGAAGAAGGCAATGGGAAGCCACTTCTCTAGGAAAAAATTGTCAACAGATATCATGGTCATGGAAATACCATGATTGCCCCTGTCACATGACGCAGCACATAACATATGAACAATCAGGCATCATTATTTTAAATATGAAAACTGCTGTGAATCCTTTGTTATGCATTAAAAAACTATATATCCCAAGAGGCTGCTTAAATTCACTACTTGTGTGCTGAACTCCTCACTTCATTCGACATTGTTCATGAAAGTTTCATTTCATGACCTTTTGATCCAATTTCGGCTGTGAAGTCATTAACAGAAGTCACTGACATTGACAGCAGGATCGTATGCTCCCAGTAAATGAATTAAAACCATCAAACCAAACAGGAAATGCTGTACATATTCTGCATCATTACTTTTAATTATAATTTACAGCAATTTGGCATTGCTAACAAGACCAGAATTTATAGCTTATCTCCAGATGCCCTACAAGTGTAAAAACTATAAACACAAAGAATTCTGCAGATGCTGGAAATCCAAAGCAACACACACAAAATGCTGGAGGAACTCAGCAGGTCAGGTGGCATCTACGGAGGGGAATAAACAGCTGACGTTTCAGACCGAGACCCTTCTTCAGGACCGGAAAGGAAGGGGGAAGACACCAGAATAAAAAGGTGGAGGGAGGGAAGGAGGATGATAGGTGAAGCCAGGTGGGTAGGAAACACAAAGGGCTGAGAGGAAGGACTCAGATAGGAGAGGAAAGTAGACCACAAGAAGGAGGAATGTAAAAATCAGCTTTATCACATACACATCGAAACATACGGAGAAGTGGATTGTTTTTGCATCAGCGACAGTCCAAAAGTTGTGCTGGGCTACACTTTCAGCACCAACATAGCATGCTCACAACTTACTCAACCTAACCCTAATCACTCATGTTTGGAATGTGGGAGGAAACCGGAGCACCTGGAAGAAACCCAGGCAGAATCAGGTTGAATGTACAGACCCCGTAGCGTCAGTGGCAGGAATAATCACTGAATGGTGATTATTTGAGCTGTGCAGCTCAATAATCACTGAATGGTGATTATTTGAGCTGTGCAGCTTTGCGCTAACGTGCCATGTTACCGTGCCACCGTGTAGATGCAAGAGACTGCAGATGTTGGAACTTGGAGCAACAAGCAATCTGCCCAAGTAACGCAGCAGGTTGAGCAGCGTCAGTGGGGCACGAGGGGAGGGGATGACACCAGGGGGTGAGGCATGAGACCAAGGTGACTGGTGGGCTGAGGAAGGGCAGGAAGGGGAGTGGGTTTGAGAGAGAGTGGCAGTTGGAGGGTGGAAGTAGACTGACAAAGAAAAACAAAAGGGTCAAATGGGGTGAGATGGAGAGGCACCAGAGAGTGAAGACTGAAGACAGCAGCACCTACAACTGAGTGGTTTGTGAGGCCATTCAGGTGTCATAGTCACAGAAGTATATTACACCGAAACAGGCTGTTCAGCCAACTAGATCCCTGCTCACCATCTATCACACAATTTTACATCAATCTCATTCAATCTATAACATGCAAATTAACTTCTTCCCCTCCTCCCCCCCCCCCCCCCCCAGATTCTACCAAACACTAAGAGCAAATTTATTTAGTGCCTTCACCAAATAGTTCCCTAGTACAACAAGATATGGAAAGGATGAATAGGTTGGGAACTTTATTAATGAAGTGCAGAAGAATGATGGGGGGTGGGCTTATAGAGGTATACAGAATTATGAGGGGTGCAGGTAGGGTGAATGCACGCAAGCTTTTTCCCCCAGCAAGCAGTAATGCTGATCAACACCTCCACCCACTAACTCCACCACCACTTCATTATTTCCCATCAGACACAGTACAGACTAGCATCACTTTATGGACTGTCAGTCAATCTACGTAAGTAAGCTACCTTATGTATTTATATTTATGATGCTTGTTCTTATTGTTATGTGTTGTTCATCTTCTGTGTTTTTTTTTTGTGCTACACCAGATCCAGAGAAACAATTACATCGTCGTCCTTACACTTGTGTGCAGGAAATGACATCAAACAATCGTAAGTCTCAGGTTGGGTGAGACTACAACAGAGGTTGTAGGTTTAGGCTGAAAAGTGAAACTCTTAGGGGAAATCTGACGGGGTATTTCTTTACTCATAGGGTGGTGTGAATCGGTAGATGTGAATACAATTGTAACAGTTAAAAGAAGTTTGGATAGGTACATGCATGGGAGGGGCATGGAAGGTTATGATCTGGGTGCAGATGGATGGGACTAGACAGAAGACCAGCTGGCACAGACTAGATGGGGTGAATAGCCTGTGTCTGTGCTATCGTATTCTCTTACTCTTGACCTCACAACTTAACTTGTTATGACCTTGTACTTTATTGTCAGCCTGCTCTGCTCTTTCTCTGTACTGTAACACTTTATTCAGCTGTCTAGTCACTGAACTGAAGTGCTTTATTCAACATGTTACCATGCCTTCTGGCTTCTGGTCGCTCCTTTTTTTGTTACTAATCTTGTGATTTTGATTGGGACAGACGTGCTCCATGGCACGCAGGGAATGGATGACCGTAGGGAACTGACTGAACTGTAGGCGCCTGGACTCATTTGATGACTTTGTGGCTTTTCGCTCTTTTTTGCCATTTGCAAGATTAAGTTTTTTCTTTTGGGCATTGGAGTTTGATGTTTTTCTTTGAACAGGTTCCATGGTGTTTCTTTGTTTCGTGGCTGCCTGTGGGGAGACAAATCTCAGGCTGTATACTGAATCAATGTACTTTGGTTTGAATTGTTTTACCTTGTACAGTGTGATGAATAGACCTGTATGAATGGTATGCAAGACTAAGTTTTTCACTAACATGATTAGGCCGGGGTTAAATGCTGTGGCTTAAAGGGCCAGAAGGGTCCAATCCCATACTGTATCTCAATCAATTAATAAACTATCATCAACTTGAACAAGTACAAATCAAGCACCATTCCTCTCTTCCACCCCGCCGCCCCCCCCCCCCCAATGCACACAGACAGTTCTTGACACCGGGATATATTAATAAAGTTTGCTTAAAATTGCAGATCATTAATTAAATTGAAATTTCACACCACTCAGGCAAGACTTGAAATTGGGCCTCTGAGTTGCTTGTCATATGATCTGGGCTATCATAGTCTTGAGCGTGATTATTCTTGCAAACTTTGCTATACAAATGCCTTCTTCTGGGCAGTGTCTTTACAAGATGGGTGACCCCAGCCATTATCAATACTCTTCAGAGATTACCTGCCTGGTGTCAGTGGTCGCATAACCAGGACTTTAAAACAATGACTTCACACATTCTTAAAAGTTTCTTCCTCCAGGTAGTTAACCTGATCAATCATTCGATCACTGTGCTGCAGTATAAACACTTTAAACCCTGTTTTATAATGATGCTTACATTGTAGATATATGTTGGTATTTATGTATTTATGTATATTTTATTCCATATCTGTACTTTAATCTCTACCTTTATTTTGATGTCACTCCTTATGATTGTTAAATGTTGTTATTTTTTGTTGCATGTCACACCCTGACCTACACACTGCAGCAAATTCCTAATATCTATAAATGTACAGTATATGGTGAATAGCGTTGATCCTTGATGACTGTTGAACATTCAAACCCATTATTTCCTTCACAGTCCCGACAGCTTCCCCCAGATTCTACACACACATATGCACGAGGGGCATTTTGCAGTTGCCAGGTAACCTGGCAACTCCCATATCCCTGGAAGTTCGGAAGAACCCAGATCATCCAGAAAGAACCCACACGGTCAAGGGTAGACCATGCAGTCTCCACACAGTGAGCAACAGAGGACAGGCTATATTCACTACGCAACTGTGTCTCCTGCCTTTCTAAGCCAGGTGAAATACTTGGGTGAAGGTTGATCCTGCACAATCCCTGTCCGTATGAATCATTTCCCAAATTTCTATCCATGCAAATCTGACGCAGGCAAACAGATTGGAACAAGGTACGCAGACTGTACTAAGGTTATAAGCGGAACATAAAAATGCGAGATTCTGCAGGTCCTGGATATCCAAAGTAACACACATAAAATGTTGGAGGAACTCAGCGGGTCAGGTAGTATCTATGGAGGGAAATAAACAATTGACGTCTTTGGTTGAAACTCTTCATCAGGACTGGAAAGGAAGGGAGAAGGAACCAGAATAAGAAGGTGGGGAGAGGGATGGAGTTCAAGCTGGCTTGTGAGAGGTGAAGCCAGGTGAGAGGGAAGGTGGGTAGCTGTGTGACTGGGGTTTAAGTGAGAAGCTGGGAGGTGATAGGTGTAATAGGTGAAGAAGAAAGAGTCCTATTTCTAAATATCCCATTACATTTTTTCAGTATCTTCTATGAGATTAATTATTTGACTGCTGGTATCAGTTTGCATTCCTCTGACAGATTTTACAGAACATTGCTCCTGTATATTTGTAGAAACTGTCAATAGATGCACGTCATTCTTAACCTTTTAGGAAACAGAATAATTATTGGCTCTGAACAAATATGTGTATCTATTTTTCTTATAATGAAGTGATCAGTTTTATAAAATACACAGATGGTAAGTTCAAAAATTAGCTTGGGGGCCAACTCAACATTAAGCAGTTCTAAAAGCCTCTCAGAGCATGTAGAAGTAAATGCCTGAATTCCTACATCGCTTCTATGGACGTGAATTATTTAGAGTAGACTGTGTACAAGCCACAATCACTGAGTTCAGACATTGGATCTGATCTTGACTCTGGGTGAAGAGGTTCTCATTCAGTCACAAGATATACAGCGCAGAAGGAGACCCTCAAGACCTACTGACTATCCAGTACCCAATTTTACAGTAATCGTACCTTAACCCATTGTTATCAGCCCCATAGTCCCATCAATTTATGGTCACTCCATTAGAAGAACGATGTGAAGTCTTTGGAGAAGGCGCAAAAGAGGTTCGTCAAAATGTTTGTAGATTGAAGAGTGTTAGTAATAAGATAGAGGAACTAAAATTGCTGTCACTGGAGTGTTGGAGACTGAGGTGAGACCTGAGAGAAATTTATAAAATTGAAAGGCATAAACAATTTGTTAGTCAAAAACTTCTTCCCAGGGTGGAAATGTCAAATAATGAGGCATACAGAGTCATGGTACACCACAGCACAGAAACAGGCCCTTAGGCCCAACTAGTCCATGCCAAACTATTAATCTGCCAAGACTTTCATATGGACCATAGCCATCCGTCCAAAACTCCTATTAAATGTTGAAATTCAACCCACAACTGCCACTCCTGCTGATGGCTCATTCCAGCCTCGTTCCATATACTTAACATGTCCTCTATGTTAAGTTCCCCCTTGTTGTTTCTTTTAAACATTTCACCTTTCACTCTTAATCTACACGTACAACACACTGGAGGAACTCAGCAGGTCAGGCAGCATCTGTGGAAACGAACAGTCAATGTTTCCACGGATGCTGCCCAACCTGCTGAGTTCCTCCAGCACGTTGTACGTTTTGCTTTGACCCCAGCATCTGCAATGTACTTTGTGTTTACCCTTAACCTAAGATTTCTAATTCTTGTCTCACCCAACCTAGTGGAAAAAGCCTACTTGCATTTACCCTGGCTATATCCCTTCATAATTTTATACACCTCTATAAAATCTCCCCTCATTCTTCTATGCTTCAGGGAATAAAGTCCTAACCTATTCAACCTTTCCCTCTAACTCAGGTCCTCAAGACCTGGCAACAAGTATGTAAAACGGTGGAAAGTTTAAAAGAGATTTCTGAGCTAAGCTGGAATTAGAAATAGCTTATTATTGTCACATGTACTGAGATACAGTGAAAAGCTTGTCTTGCATATTTCATACAGATCAAATCATTACACAGTGCATTGAATTAGAATAAGGTAACACATGAACTGCAGAATAAAGTGTAAAAGCTGCTGAAAAAAAGCTACAGGTAAATTATAAAGTGCAAAATCATAACATGGGGTGGCAGGGTAGCATAGGGGTTAGCATAACACTTTACACTACCAGTGACCTGGGTACAGTTCCTGCCGCTGTCTGTAAGGAGTTTGTATGATCATTCTGTGACCACATGGACTTCTTCCAGGTGCTCTGGTTTTCTCCCACAGTCCAAAGATGTACTAGTTGGTGGGTTAATTGGTTATTGTAAATTGACGTGTGATTAGGCTTGGGTTAAATTAGGCTTTGGAGTGTAGAAGGTTGAGGGGGGACTTGATAGAGCTACTTAAAATTATGAGGGATATAGATAGAGTTGACATAGAGTGGGTGAGTGGGTAAGGGAGAGGTGATAAAGTAAAAAGCTTGGAAGTGATAGGTGGAAGAGGTTAAGGGCTGAAGAAGAAAGAATCTGATAGGAGAGAACTGTGGGCGATGGAAGAAAGGAAGGAGGGTGTTGGAAACCACTTTTTTAAAAATAATGTTTTATAAAATTTGTGTGTTTTAACAAATCATATATTTTTCACAGTGTATAGTGTTTCATCCCCACTCACTGGCAGAAAGCAGTACATCAGCTAAAGTTTATCACCTTTCTCATTCTTCATTGTCTATGTATTAGCACATTACCCATATTATGTAATTGTTTTAATTACATAGCCTATCAGCTAGCTTATTCATGTCAAAGAAATTTTCCTTTATCTTATTATAAAAGTGATGGATTTTTCAGAGGCACCATCTTTGCTTTTATTCTTTCCTTATTCTTTGTTCTTGGCCATTCATGTAACTCTTAGCATTGTTTCTCAGCTCCTTATTTAGCTTGTTTACTATTTGTATGTTTGTTAGTACTCTAAATTATACCAATGCCAAAGAAGAGCAGCGTGAGCTGTCTCAATGACTATTGTCCAGAAGCACTTACATCTACACTGATGAAATGCTTTGAGAGTTTGGAAACAGTTAGAATGAACACCTGTCTCAGCAAGGGCATTGACCCACTGCAATTTGTCTATTGCCACAGTAGGCCTGTAGCAGACACAATCTCATTGGTTCTCCACTCAGTCTTAGATCATCTGAATAATGCAATACCTATGTCAGGATGCTATTTATTGACTATGGCTCAGCATTTAACACATCATTCCTATAGTCCTGCTCATAAAGCTGCAGAACCTGAGCCTCTGTACCTTCTTCTGAAACTGTATCCTTGACTTCCTAACCAGAAGATCACAATATGTACAGACTGGAAATAACATCTCCACCACACTGACAATTAACACTTGTGCTCCATAGGGTGTGTGTTGAGCTCACTGCTTTATTCTCTCTACACCTGTGACTGTGTGGCCAGGCATAGCTCAAACAGTGTCTATGAATTTCCTGATGATACAATCATTGTTGGCAGAATTTCAGATGGTGATGAAAGGGCATACAGGAGCAGGATATACCAGTTACTTGAGTAGTGTTACAGCAACAACCTTGCACTTAACATAAGCAAGACCAAAGAGCAGATTATGGACTTCTGAAAAGGTAAGATGAGGGAATATGAACCAATCTTCACTGAGGGATCAGAAGTGGAGAGAGTGAGTAATTTCAGTTTCCAGTGTGTCAAAATCAGAATCAGGTTTATTATCACCGGCATGTGATGTGAAACTTGTCAACTTAGCAGCAGCAGTTCAATGCAATACATAATCTAGCAGAGAGAGAAAAATAAAATCTCCTGACTTGTACTTTGCAATAACCTTTCTGCGGAGTTATTTGGAGTGTTCTTTTGTTTTCATGGTGTAGTTTTTGCCAGGATACTGACTCATCAGCAGTTGGACCTTCCAGATACAGGTGTATTTTCACGATAATCAATTGAAATACCTTGACTGCACACAGGTCTCCATTTAACTAATTAGTGACCAACTGGCTGCACCAGTGATCTTGTGTGTCATTTAAAAGGGGGTGAATACTTATGGAATCAATTATTTTGTGCATAGGGATGGTGCTGATGGAAAGGGATTGTCTTCTGTGAGTTAGAAGTGTTTCTTCTGTGTTGTAATAAAGCAAGACAGAGCTTCTAGTAGTGGCCATTGTTTCTATACAAAATAGCATAGCAACCCCCCCCCCCCTCCGCCAACCCCATAACTAAGGTGAAATACCCTAGACATTGTTTATATATCTGCAAGTCAGGCATTCATAACCTGGGATGGATGGTAGTCATAAACGCAGAGTCCAATAAGAAATATGCAATTTTCTTAATGGAATGGATTTTGTGGTAATCTAAAATGCCTTTCCATTATACTTGCCTCAAACTGATTTATCAAAATCTGAGAACAATCTATAGAGGTCTACTTGGGATTAGGCAAGCCTACAACAGCTAAATTAAGGAATCCTCCAAGAGTACCACACCTTGTTGTGGTTTGGAACCTTATGTGCCTCAATGACCTGGAGAGCTACTGTATATTGGCTGGAGTCAGGGCCTTATGATTTGGCTTTTGGTAGAGTCGCCCATGCTGAACAGGTCAAAGAATAGAGGACAAACAAAGAGTGGCCCACCAATCCTCCAGGCTCAGCTCAGGGCTGCTGACAACCCTGACTGGTAAAACAAAACCGTTCCAGAAACACCAATGAAGAATCCTTCTACATACGAGTGGCCAAGAACAGACAGAGATGGAGGATCTTCATTGCTGCTCGAAACGCCAGTGGTGTAACGGGCTGTAAGTAAATAAGTCAGTAATTTAAGCAGTGTGGTTTATCCAGCTGCCTTTGTTTTCAGTCTTTTTATGATCAGGGCTGATTTTTGGCTCTGTGATGATTTCAGAGTAATGCCAAAGGCACTGTTTTCACACAGAATTTTACTGCAGGTGATCCAGGAATATCCAGATAGCAAGATGCCCCTGGGGAGTTGTACTAAGTAAGATCTTTTCTAGGCAGTCAGTGATGGGTCAGGATGACTAGTCACCTAGGTCATTATATCCTGCCATGTATTGTCTTTCCAGCTTGATTTTTCTAAAGGTGAATGATTTGCTTTATTGGTCACGAGAACATCGAAAAATACAGTGAATGTGTCACTTCTGTCAATGACCAACACAGCCTGAAGGCATGCTGGGTGCCACAAATGTCAGCATGGTTCCAGCACCAACATAGCATGCCCACACCCTATTAATTCTAACCCACAGGTTTTTGGAATGTGGGAGGAAATAGGAGCACCTGGAGGAAACCCACACATTCACGGGGAGAACAAACGTGCTCCTGATATTGTAGTCAGCATGAAGTTGGGCTGAATGGCCTGTATCACCGCTGTGTAAATCCATGACTAAATGGTGCTGATTAAACACCAGATTCAGATTCATTTATTGATCACATGTACATTGAACGATGGTGAAATGCGTTGTTTGTGTCAACGACCAACACCATCCAATGATATGCAGGAGGGCAGATCGACAAATTCAAAGTCAAGATATTATTTTGGATACTAAGATGACAAGAGTGGGTCAGAGTTTGAGTGCCCTGCGGTGATGCCTCAAAGCCTTACCACCGTCTGCAAATCACAGGTGAGGAGAATGATGGAGGACCCTTTACTTCCTTGGATGAGCGTAACACCATCAATTCTCCAGAAGCTTAATGCCATATCGGACAAAGCAGCCTTACTGGCTGGCAGCCCATCTAGAGTTTTAAGCATTCATTCTCTCCATCACTGATGCATCATCTACCAAGTGCACTGCAATTGCTCCCCTTGGCTGTACTGACGCCCCCTCCCAATCCTGCGACCTCTAACCTCACGGATAAGGGAAGCAGTTGCCACCTGCAGTTACCCTTCCAAGTAGTCTTGACTTGGAACTCTATTACTCCTACGTCTAAATTCCGAGAAAGGGTCTCACCCTGAAACACCGACTGATTCCCCTCCACAGTTGCTGCCTGACCTGCTGAGGTCCTTCAGCACTTTGTGTGAGTTGCTCCAGATTCTGAGACTCCCTCCCCAGCAGCAGTTTGAGAGTATATTCACCAGAGGGACTACAACACTTCAAAGCAATGGATCATTATCACCAATTAGGGATGGGCGATGAATACTGTCCTTGTAAGCGACGCCCAGGTTACAAAAAAAAATAGAATCAGAATCAGATTTATTGTCACTGTCTTATATGATACAGACTTTGTTGTTCTGTGGCAGCAGTACAATGCAAAGACATACAATTACAATAAATTACAAAATAAATAAATAATGTAAAATAAAAAGAAATAATCAGTCAAACAAGAGAAAATCTGCAGATGCTGGAAATCTGAGCAACACGCACAAAGTGCTGGAGGAGCTCAGCAGGCCAGGCGTCTCCCATGGAAAAGAGTACAGTCGATGTTTTGCACCAAAACCCTTCGGCAGGGCTGGAGAAAAAAAGCTGAGGAGTAGATTTAAAAGGTGAGGGGAGGGGAGAGAGAATTACCAGGTGATAGGTGAAACCTGGAGGGGGAGGGATGAAGAAAAGAGCTGGTAATTTGATTGGTGAGAGAGAAGGTCATGGAAGAAAGAAAAAGGGGGAGGAGCACCAGTGGGAGGCAATGGGTGGGCAAGGAGGTAACGTTTTGTGTTGTATGAGTCACAGAGTAATATTGCAGGCTCTTTCACCCAGCTGGTTTATGCTGACCACAGGATCCTCCCTGCTAGTCCCACTTGGCCCAGAACCCTCCAAAATTCTTCCTCAATCTACCTATTGAAATGTCTCTTAAATGTTGCAATAGTACCCACCTGGACTACCTCCTGTGGCAGATCAATGCAGCTTCTCACCATCCTCTGCGTTACCTCTCAAGTCTCTTTTAAATCTCTCCTTTCTTATCTTGTATCTGTGCCCTTAGTTTTGGACTGCCCAAAGCTGTAGAACAGACTATGACCTTCCATCCTACCCATATCCCTCATGATTTCATAAACTTCTTTGTGGTCACCTCTCATTCTCCTGTGTTCCAAGGAATAAAGATCCAGTGTGGCCAACCTCCCCCTGTAACTTCGGCCCTCTTGTCCAGGCGGTATACTTTTAAATTTCTTCTGTTCCCTCTCCAACCTGACAGTCTTTCCTATGATAGGATGACCAAAGCTACACAATATCCAAGCACAGCCCCACCAGTGGTTTATTATGAAACCATGAATGTCCCTGTTCATAAACTCAGTACACTGACGAATGCTAACAAGCTAAACACCTTCTTTGTCATCCTGTCTATTGTGCAGTCACTTTCAGTGAGAGGGTGTTCAATGAACACACATAAATCTGAAGGCAGAGGGGAAGAAGTTGTTTGAATCATTGAATGTGGATCTTCAGGATTCTCTATCTCCTCTCTCATGGTAGTAAAAAGAAGAGGACATGTCCCAGTTGTTGTGGCACCTTAATCATGGATGCCGCCTTCTTGAGGTCCTGCTGAAGGGTCTTGGCCCAAAATGTCGACTGTTTACTCTTTTCCATAGATGCCGCCTGGCCTGCGGAGTTCCTTTGGCATTTTGTGTGTGTTGCCTGGATTTCCGGCATCTACAGATTTTCTCTTGTTTGTGACCTTCTTGAGGCAATGCCTTTTGAAAATTTCCTCATTGTTGGGGAGGATTGTGCTTACTGGGGAGGAATGGCCAAGTCTGCAATCTTCTGCACCCTCTTTCAATCCTATGCATTGGAGCCTCCATTCCAGGCTGTGACGTACTCAGTCAGAATGCAGCATCAATAGAAATTTGTAAGCGTCTTCAGTGACATACCAGATCTTCCAAAACTCCAAAAGATGTAGAGCACCCGGCCTACCCTCATGATTGCATCAACATGATGGGCAGGACAGATCCTGCAAGATGCTGTCAAAATTATTTTGTTATTTATGCAGTCAAGAGTATAGAGAAAGCAGAGCAGTCGGCTAAGCATACATCCATGATGTGCACTTGTGCTGACTACCAGTGAGGAGATGTTATCACCGTTCCATAATGGCTGTGGTCTCCCAATGAGGAAGTCGAGAGTCCAGTTGCAAAGGGGGATACAGAGGCCCAATATTAGAAGCTTGGTGATTAATACCTAGTGGAATATGGTTTTGAATGCCAAGTTGTAATCAATAAACAGCAGCTTGATGTATGTTTGTTGCTGTCATGTGTTCTAAATCAGCGAGACTGAGTCTGTACATACATCAGAGAGCAATACAGCTCAGGAGGAATACAGTCCAGTCCATAATACCTACACCAGGTATGATGCCAAATGAAACTAATCTGTTTACCAAAACATGATCCAATGATCCATATCCCCTCTTTGCTTATATATTCATGGGTCAATAGGAAAGCCTTTAGAACACCAATATTGTATCTGCTTCCACTACTATCCTGGCATTTTGGTCCTGACAACTTCCAGTCTCTGTGTCAAAAGCTTGCCTCACACATCCCCTTAGAAGCATTCATTTTCTCAGCTTAAATCTGTCCTGCTAATTTTCAACATTTCTACACTGTCTACACCTCTCATCGTTTAATTATTAGATCTCTCCTCAGCCTCTGCTACTCCAAAGAAAACTGTCCAAGTTTGTCCAGCTTCTCCTTGTAGGTTATATCCTCTAATCCAAATAACATGTCTTCTGAGCCATCTCCAGACCCTCAGCATCCTTCCTGTAACAGGGCAACCCAGCACTGCACTGTCAATTGACAATATATTTCTTCCTTCTTGTTCACTGTTAAATGTAGGCACAACTAATATTTCTTGAAACTTTATAGATATTGTTCAGGCTGCACGTGGAGTAATGTGCTGGCATTGAAAGGGGTCCAGAGGAGGTTCATGAGTATGATCCTGGGAATGAAAATATTAACATAGGAGGAGCATTAGTCTGCACTCTGGGTCTGTACTCACTTGAGTTTAGAAGAATAAGCTGAGATCTCATTGAAGCCTATTGACTATTCAGTGACCTAGATCGTGTGGATGTGGACAGGACGTCTCCTATAGTGGCGTAGTCTAGGACTAGATACAGGCTAAAAAATCAAAGGATATCCCTTTAAAACAGAGATAAAGAGGAATTTCATTAGGATGAGGGTGTGGGATTCATTGCCGTTGAAGGATGTTGAGGCTAAGTCATTGGGTGTATTCAAAGGTCCTTGATTAGTATTGGTATCAAAAGTTATGTGGAGAAGGCAGGAGAATGGTGTTGAGAGGGAGAATAAGTCAGCCAGAATGGAATAGCTTAGATGACCTAATTCTGCTCCTATGACATATTGTCACACTGCACAACTTTGCATAATAAATCCAATGATTATTGGCAACACTGCAGATAGACACATACAGCAAATTAAAAATTGCGCAATGCAAGGTTACTGTGAACTTGTGCAGCAGAATTAATTGGTGTATTATAAACAATATTTTCCTGTTTGTCCAGGTGATGACTGTCTATTTTGAAAGATAAATTCCATATGAATGCAAGAGTGGTGGAGTCAAGAGTGCTCAGGAAGGTAACAGAGGTAGACTCTGTTGCGTTTTATAGATGGGAACAATTTGTAGATATGGTTATGAAGTGCGTATATTTACAATTTTAACCCAGGACATATCCCCCATCACCCAGGGCATGCCCTCTTCTCTTTGCTACCATCAGGGAGGAGGTACAGAAGCCTGAATCATTTAAAGAACAGCTTCTTCCCCTCTGCCATCAGACTTCTGAATGGGTAAAGAATCTATCAGTACTACTCAGTATTTTTTTCTCTATTTTTGCTCTTTTTTGCATTATGTATTTAATTAATTTTTAGAAATATATTTCTTTCTTTTTTTAAAATTAGTTTTTTATGCATTTTCTACATCGCTACAGATTTTAAAAAAACCAAATCAAAATGAAGAACATTAATACAGTGCAAAAGTAAACATACAATAATAATATAATACAAAAGAAGATAATTGAGAAAGCACCCAAATTGAAGACATGTAAAATTAGTATTCTCCCCAAGCCCCGCAACAAAAAAGAACTCCAGACCAACCACAACACAATATAGAGAATATAAATCAGGACATTCAAACCCCCAAAACTGTAAATACACTTAGAAACAGAAGATATTAATGCCTACTACCAAAAAAAAGGAGCTGAAAGCAAGGGACCGAAAAAAAAACTTAGTTAAGAGGAAATTTATGAAAGTACTCAATAAAAGGTCCCCAGACCTTATGGAACTTTGTATCCGAATTAAGAACTGAATAATGAATTTTTTCAAGGTCTAAGCAGGACATAATATCGTTAAGCCATTGAGCATGCATGGGCGGGGCAACATCTCTCCATCTAAGGAGGATTAAACGTCTAGCCAGGAGAGAGGCAAAAGATAATATTCGACACTTAGTCAAACTCAAACGTAAATCTGTCTCACCCAAAAAACCGAACAAAGCAATTAAAGGGTTAGGTTCTAGGTGGTGATTCAGAATGTAAGATAAAGTTATGAAGACATCTTTCCAAAATTTCTCCAAGCTAGGACAAAACCAGTACATATGAATGAGAGAGGCCTCGCCCCTTTTGCATTTATCACAAAGAGGACTAATATTAGGGTAAAATCGAGACAGTTTAGATTCAGACATATGGGCTCTATGAACAATCTTAAACTGTAAAAGGCAATGGCGAGCACAAAGAGAGGTTGAATTAACCGATTTGAGAATCGAGTCCCAAGTCTCATCAGATAAGGAGATATTTAAATCATGCTCCCAAGCCATTCTAATTTTATCAGCAGGGGCACGTTGTAAGGATGCTAATTTATCATGAATAAATGATATTAAACCTTTACCCAGTGGATTAATAGAAAGAAATAAATCCATAACATTTTTCTCAGGCATTTCAGGGAAGTTAGGAATTAAAGGAACAATAAAGTGTCTAATTTGGAGATAACTAAAAAAATGAGCATTGGGCAGATTAAACTTAGCAGAGAGCTGTTGAAAAGATGCGAAGCGATTATCAATAAAAAGATCTTCAAAATGTCTAATGCCCTTCCTATACCAATCATGCAATGCTGAATCATACGTAGTAGGTAAAAAAAAGGTGATTATGTAAGATAGGGTTAGAAAACGAAAAACCATGGAAAACATAAAATTTCCTAAACTGAGCCCATATACGCAAAGTGTGTCTAACAAGAGGATTAGCAATTAATCTGGACAAACTACTAGGGAGTACAGAGCCAAGAAATGCAGAAATAGATAAACCTTTAGTGGAACTCAACTCCATTGCCACCCAATTAGGGCACTCGGATTGGCCATGGAAAAAAGACCAAAAGGTAGCACAACGTATATTGGCTGCCCAATAATATAAATGAAAGTTAGGTAAAACCATGCCACCCTCTTTTTTAGATTTTTGGAGATAAACTTTATTAATTCTAGAGCGCTTATTCTTCCACAGATATGACAAAATAATAGAGTCTAAGGAATCAAAAAAAGATTTAGGAATAAAAATTGTGATTGATTGAAATAAATATAAAAGTTTGGGAGAACATACATTTTAACAACATTAATACGACTTACCAAAGACATAGATAGAAGAGACTATTGTAACAGACTCTGTTTTGTAGTATATGAAAGATTGGCAAAATTTTCACGAAAAAGATCTTTAAACTTCCTTGTGACTGTAATCCCAAGATAAGTAAATTGATTATGAGCTACTTTAAAAGGGAGATCACGGAATGTTAATTCTTGTGCTTCTTTATTAATTGGGAAAAGTTCACTCTTATGTAAATTAAGTTTATAGCCAGAGAACTGGCTAAACTGATCAAGAAGTGAAAACATTGAAGGTAAGGATGTAGATGGATTTGAAAGAAAAAGTAGTAAGTCATCAGCATAAAGAGAAACTTCATGCTCAACACCCCCCCTCCAAATCCCGGCCAATTCAGGACAGTTTCGAAATGCTATCACCAAAGGTTCTATAGCCAAATCAAAGAGAAAGGGACATAAAGGGCATCCCTGACGGGTGCCACGTTTGAGGTTAAATAACTGGGATTTCTGAAAATTAGTCAAAACAGAGGCAGTAAGACACAGATACAGCAATTTGATCCAAGAGATAAAACTTTGACCAAAGTCAAATTTTTCTAAAACTGCAAAAAGGTAGTTCCACTCTATATGATCAAATGCTTTCTCCACATCGAGGGAAATAACACATTCAGGAATCCCAGTTGGAGGTGAATATAAAATGTTAAATAAATGCCAAATATTAAAAAAAGGAAGATGGTTTTTAATAAAACCAGTTTGATTATCAGAAATAATAGAGGGAATAACAGTTTCTAATCTATAAGCCAAAACTTTGGCCAAGATTTTAACATCAACATTAAGCAAAGAGATCGGCCTGTACGAGGAACACTCTGTTGGGTCTTTACCCTTTTTTAATAAAAGAGTAATAGATGCCTCATTAAAAGAGGATGGCAATTTACTGTAATTAAACGAGTCAGACAATACTGAGAATAACTGAGGATAAAGAAGTGAGGAGAATGATTTATAAAATTCTATGGGGAACCCATCAGGTCCAGGAGATTTCCCTGAAGACAATGCAGAAATTGCAAAAGATATTTCTTCTGATGATATAGGCACATTAAGTTTGGCTTTAAAATCAAATGAAAGTGAAGGAATATTCAGATTATTTAAAAAATGATCAACAGAGATATTCTCATTCAGAGATTCAGAGGAATAAAGTCGAGAATAAAAATTTTTAAATGCGTCATTAATTTCTAAGTGATCTGATGTAACGTCTCCATTCTCCTTCCGGATGTTTATAATATGTTGTTTGGCTTTGGAACGCCTCAGCTGATTGGCTAGAAATTTACCAGATTTGTCACCATGAATATAAAAGCGACTCTTACTTTCAAGAAGTTGGCATTCAACAGTTTGAGTAGACAGAAGATTAAATTTAGTTTGGAGTTCAACACGCTTCTTGTATAATTCAGGATTCTTAGTTCGAGCATACAGTTGATCCAATTCTTTAATCTGATTAATGAGGTCTAATCGATCTGCACAGGACTTTCTATTAAGATTTGCTGTATAGGAGATTATTTGACCCCTCAAATATGCTTTCATGGCATCCCAGACAATCTGGGATGACATTTCAGATGACGTAATAGTGTTAAAATATAAGGTTATCTGATCCTTAATAAATTTTAGAAAATCATCATCCGATAATAAAGTCGAGTCAAAATGCCAGTGTTTATTCCTCTGAGGGAGACCAGGAAAATTTAAAGACAAAGTAATTGGGGCATGGTAGAAATATATTTCTTATATCTATTGCAATATATTGCTGCCACAAAAAATAACAAGTATCAGGACATATGCTAGCGATAGATTCTGATGTTCCCTATTATACCCAAATGAGGCATATTGTTTTATGCATTCCTGAATTGATGTTTGAACCTTTGCTATTTTAAAATTGAGCAGCCGCATGAACCAGTGTGCCTGAGGCTAGATAAGTAATAAACATTTGAAAATTATACCTTCCCCATAGTCACCTGTCTGCTCTTCCCCTCAAACAGCTTTCCTCTACCAACCCACCCCTCCCCACCCTCTTTTTCTTGGTAAGGAAGTATCGTGATGTAGTTATAAACAACATGTTTTTTTAAAAAAAACTATAGAGGTCTGAAATCTTTAACTAAGAACTGAAAATGCTGGAAACACTCAAGAAGTCAGGTAGCATCTGGAAACAAACAGATTAAAGATTTTGAGTCCAAAGTACTTAATTAGAACAAGCAAAAGTTCAGGTGGATCGGAAACACTTGTCTCCCTTTGCACAGAAGCTGCAGGACCTGCTAGTGTTTCCAGTGTTGTCTGTTTTTGTATCAGTGATCATCACTGACCTGAAGTCATGAAGTAGAGAGCTAGAAGTCTGAATCAAGAGTTTAAATCCAGCTTCACACACTCAGTGCTGAACTGACTCTGCAGCCTGGAGATTCACTTTCACATTCCTGCAGCTCATGTTCTATGTATTATGTCTTTACCTTTCTCACTATTTTCATGATTTGCCCTCTTTTGCATGTTGGGTGCTTGTTGGCCTTTGCTATGTGTAGTGAACTACATACACCTGTCCGGACGTGCCCCCCTGCTGACTGCTCCTGTGGCCCCTCCCACTGACCATGGCTCCTCCCGCAGACCCCAGTATAAAGGCAATTGGAGCCTGAGCCCCAGCCTCAGTCTCCAGGATGTAGTGTGGTGGTCAATTGCTGCTTGTTCTTTCTTCCAGCCAATAAAAGCCTATATCTCGCCTCACGTCTCAGAGAGTTATTGATGGTGCATCACTATGTGTGTTTTTTTCACAGATTCTACTGTGTTTCTAAGTTCTGTGGCTGCCTGCAAGATGATGAATCTTAAGCTTGTATATGGTAATAAAAAATTTACTTTGAACTATGAATGTTGAAGATACAGTTACTGGGGAATGTTAATGCTATAAAATCATAGAGTCAGGGCACTACACATTTTGTCAATACCAACACTTCCACCTACCAACAACCTTCTGGAGAACTCAACAGGTTGAGTAGCATCAGTGGGAGGAAATAAATTGTCAGTGGTTTCAGTCAAAACCCTGCATCAGGACAGGGAGTGGAGAGGTGAGATAGCTAGTAGAGAGAGGGGAAGGCATGGCTAGAAAGGATCCTTAGGCGATTATAAACACAAGAGATTCTACAGATGCCGGAAATCCAGAGCAACAGCAAAAATGCTGGAGGAACTTAACAGGTCAGGCAGCATCTTTGGAAAAAAAGTCAATATTTTGGCCTGAGACCCTTCATCATGACTTGAAAGGATGGGGTAAGAATCCAAAATATGAAATTGGGGAAGGGTTAAGGTGACTACAAAGATTAGTACCGTGATTCTCTGTACTACGATCTATAACCCAGGCAAGTCGTCAACAAGTGTTGCAGTTAAGCTTGCTGATGGTACAAAACAAGAATCGAAGGGGATTTATAAAGAGGAGCCAAGAGTCTACAGAGAGATCTAGGCTGCAGGCAATAGACTTACAGATGGACTTCAATCCTGAGTCATTTGTTATATTTACAGACACAAAGTGGTGGAGGAACTCAGCAGTTAAGGCAGCATCTAAGGAAATGAATAAACAGTCAGCGTTTTGAGCCAAGATCCTTCATCAGGACTGGAAAGGAAGGGTGACAAAGAAGATGGGAGGAGGGAAAGGAGTATAAGCCGGCAGGTGATAGGGGAAACCAGGTGAGGGGAAAGGTGGGATGAAGTGAGAAGCTGGGAGGTAATAGGTGGAAGAGGTAAAGGGCTGAAGAAGAAGGAATCTGATAGGAGTAGAGAAGGGGTAAGAGGGGAGCCAGGATTGGGAATAGTATGAGAGAAAAGAGGAAGATAGAGAAACTACTGGAAGTTAGAGAAATTGATGGGTGTGCCATCAGGTTGGAGGTTACCCAGACAGAATCTTCTGAGGTAATTGATGGACTGAAAATTGAAAGATGATACACGTCTGAAATTGCGGGTCCTTGTAAATACATGTTTGAAGAGCTGGAAAGAATAGAAGCCACAAACAGGGAGCAGTTAGAGAGTATCTCACAGAACTCCCATCAGGGAGAAGAGGAAAATCTCTACAACGTCAGTAACCATAAATACACAAGGCCCCTCCGAGGATCGACATCTTGTCATGGTGGAGGGTCTTGTGAGTTCCTGAGATCCTGAGAGCAATGGTGTCTGGAGTTCAACCATCTGTTACCATCAGCTTAGCTTCTGGTAAGGTCATCTGTGGTGATAAGTTCAAGGGGGAGGTTCTAGACAAAGAGTGATCCAACCAAGACCTCAACAGTGGAGTTGGAGGAAAACGATGATGCATCACAACGGGAGTGAAGGTGGAGGAAGGCTGCAGCAGTGAAGCGTTCCCAGTCATCTTGCACTCCTTTCCTCGGGACCCTGACCCTGATCTGTCAAGGACTGTGTGGTGGCTGCCTGTGTAAGAGTCTTTCTACATTGAACAAAGTCATGCAGGTTCATTCTCCATCAAGGGAATCCACCCTAACATCCTGGGTTTGTCAATCCCAGGTCAGCCTCTACAGCCTCCTGAGGTCCCACTAATAAATAACCCCACAGTAGAGCATCATAGTCAACTTGAGTGAAGGCACTAGTACACAAGAAATTGAAGCTGCTGGAATCTGAAGACATGCACTCTTCTTGTCTGCCATCAGATTTCTGAACAGACCCTGAAACCATGAACACTACCTCACTATTTAAACTAGTTATTTATGTTGTTAATATTACATACTGTAACTTACAGCAATCATTTACATAGTGCACTGTACTGCTGCCGCAAAACAAATTTGATTACATCTGTCAGCGATAATAAGCTTTATTCTGATTCAACAGTCTGCCAACTGGAAGAACTTGGCTGGTCTACTTAACCCTGCATTAATCAAAATATCCACCATTCCCGCAACTATTTTCTCAAAGCTAAGAACTTACTCTTCGTGAAGGAGCTGTATAGAAGTGGCTCACCTGTCAGTGGTAGTAAGGTGAAGGTGGAAGGCTGCAAGGTGAATGAACAATCTTTGCTCCGCACCATCTCTTCATGACATTGCTTGTTTATGCAGACTACAAAGTAGTTTAACTAGTTTAAAGAAGTAGGTTATCTGGTGAAATAATTGCTGAGTAATTAAAGCAAAATAATTTCCACCCTTTTTAGAGTTCCTGTATAAAAGAGTTTTTTGCTTTACATTTCCGTGCTGGAGAGTTATAAAAGTCATCAATTGTACTTTTTGGATTCTTCCAAACCCTGCTCATAATGCTAGTGTGGGTTGAATTATCTTAATACGTTTGAGAAAAAATACATTAGAATCAAGGCTGGAAGTAAATTTAACTAAATGACAAATGTCACTTAATCAATTGCAAAGGAAAATGGTCATCAGTCCTGCTCTCAACCCAAAATATCCAGACTCTTTATTCGCTGCCATTTATCACCTGACCTGCTGGGTTCCTCCAGCATTTTGTGTAAGTCCCTCAGGATATCCAGTATCTGCAAATCTTTTGTGTTTAGGCAAAGAGATCAGCTTAATTTGTCATATGTACATTGAAATGTACAGTGAAAAGCGTCATTTGCATCAATGACTAACACAGTCCAAGATCGTGCTGGGTGGCGCAGTAGCGTAGTGGTTAGCACAACACTACTGGGTTTCAATTCCCACCACTACCTGTAAGGAGTTTGTACGTGCTGTCCGTGACCATGTGCCTTTCCTCCCACAGTCCATAGACATACTGGTTGGTGGGTTATTGTAGATTGTCCCATGATCAGGGTAGCATTAAATCGAGGATTGCTGGCTGGAGCAGCTTGAAGGGCCAGGAGGGCCTAATCTGCTCTGTATCTCCATAAATAAACAAATAGCACACAAATGTCACAATGCTTCCCGTGCCAACACAATAAGCTGGCAGTTTACTAACCCATATATCTGTCTTTGCAACATGGGAGCACCTGGAGGGGACCAAAATGATCACTGAGAGAATGCACAAACTCCTTACGGACTGTGGGGTGAAATAAACTTTGACTGCCGGCGCTGTCGTTACGCTAACAACGCTACCACCTTTCAAGAGAACAAAGTAGGCAGCCGGGTGTGTAAACTGTAGAAAGAACACAAACTTGTTGAGTTAGTATCTGACTGATCAATCATCCCCATTGAGACTAGAAGAATGAGCAGTTTAGGGCTGATTTATCTGGAGATCAAACACTACCAAACGTGATTTGTGAACCTCTCTGAGAATCCATCGCAGTTACAGCCCACGTTTTACGTTATACCTAACTTCAACCTAAACACTTCTGAGGAGAGGACTCACCTACCCCAATTCCACAGATGCAGTCTGACTCTCTGAGTTCATCCAGCAACTGGTTTTTCACTGCGGATGACATCATTTACCTTCCTAAGAATTGGCAGAAGATTTCCAGGACAGAAGAGGTGAAGAGACTTGGGGAGAGAAGGAGAATGAAAGATTGATGGTATCATTAGGGAATACCATGTTGAAATAGGACAAGTAGAATTTCCAGTATTTATTATCATGGGGTTAAACACAATAGAAACAGAATTTCAGACCATTGAGTCCACACTGACAATAAAGCCCTCTTTGTTTTCAAACACCTTAACATCCACTCAGTGGCCACTTTGTTAGGTACACCTGTTCACCTGTTCATTCATACATATATCTAATCAGCCAATCATGTGGCAGCAACTCGATGCATAAAACCATGCAGACATGGTCAAGAGACTTCTGGTGAGATGGTTACACATTCAATTGCAATGGTTTCTACTGAGACCTTTTTAAACATATTTTCCACAACAATGAGAGCCTGCTGGACGTTAAGAACTTAAAGTATTGCAGGTCTACACCATCAGCGAGATGCCTGTGGGTGAAGAAAGTGAAGGATCTGGACAGTGTGGATCATGTTGCTGCCTGCATCAGAGGGGCTTCAGAGGCATCAGTCTGTGTGCAGCCTAGCAGCAAGTGATCATCTTGGTTGCTTTTCTTCTAATCACAAGACCCTGTTAATGCAGAATGCTGAGAGTCTGATTCACTGACTTCTTGGTGGACGGCTGGGGCAGATGGCGGAGGAGCTGTGCAGCCTCAGACACAGCAAGGACTAGGCCTCAAGCCGTGGCGTTGCCTGTTTACAGCCGCCCAGGAGAGAGGCGGCAAAGTCAGTGCACTCTGCTGGAGGCAGAGTGGTGCAGTGTCCAAGCTGGAGTCAGTGCTGTCCTTCTGTGTTCACTCAGCAGAAGGCAAGCTCTATTGTGGTCAACTGCAGACTGCTGCATCAGTCATGGACTCAGAGACTTGGACTATATATTTTTGCGTGACTATATTTTACTGCTATCTTATATGTGCTATATGTCCCTTGTGCTGTGTGTAACTGTTGGTACTGTGTTTAATACCTTGACCCTTGAGTAACATTGTTTCATTTGACTATATTCATTTATGTTTGAATGGCAATTAACTTAAACTTGAAGAGGTTCAGTGGTTTTCCAGACCAAATATCAGAATGGGGAAGAAATGTGATCTAAGTGACTCTGACCGTGGGATGATTGTTGGAGCCAGAGGGGGTGGTTTGAGTATCTCAGAACATACTGATCTCCTGGGCTTTCACGTACAACAGTCTCTAGCGTTTACAAATGGTGCAAAAGCAAAACATCGAGTGAGTATCAGTTCTGTGGGTGAAAACACATTGTTAATGAGTGGAGTCAGAGGAGAACAGTCAAACTGGTTCAAGCTGACAGGAAGGAGACAGTAACTCAAATAACCACGGATTACAATAGTGGTGTGCAGAAGAGCATCTTTCAATGCACAAGTTGAACCTTAAAGTGAAAACAGCAACAGATGACCACACCAGGTTCTACCTCTGCTCTCAAAGCATTCCAATCATTCCTGCTACCCCATTTATTGTCAGGCATATGGTAGAATTAGGCTTTTCGGCCCATCGTGCCTACTATATCAATCTATCTTGGCTAATTTATTATCCCTCTCAACCCCATTCTCCTGTCTTCTCCCTGTAACATTTGACACCCTTACTAATCAAGAACCTGTCAACCTCTGCTTTAAATATGCCCAATGACTTGGGCTCCACAGCCATCTGTGGCAATGAATTCCACAGATTCATCACCGTCTGGCTAAGTTACATACAGAGAGTCTCATAATTAAGTTACACATAGAAAAGTTAAACAACTTACCCAACCTAGATAAAATTTTTAAAAAAACTGAAACGTTGGAAACAATGAGCAGATCAGTCAGCATCACTAGAAAGAGAAAATGAGTTACCTTTTCATGTCAAGTGTCAGAACTTAATCAGAATCAGGTTAAATATCACTGGCATACTGCATGCTGCGAAATTCATTTTGTGGCAGCAGTACATTGCAATACATAATAATAATGAAAAATCTATAAAATACAATAAAAAGTATATATTAAAAATTAAATTAAATAAATAATACAAAAGAGAGCAAATGAAGTAGTGTGCTAGTGTTCATGGGTTCATTATCCATTCAGAAATTGGATGGTGGAAGTAAAGAATGTATTCCTGAAATGCTGAGTGTGTGTCTTTGGGCTTCTCTATTTAGGTCCCTAATAGGGGTCCTTAAAGACTGAAGTGACCTTTTTGAGGTATTGCCTTTTGAAAGATGCCCTGGATGCTGGGAAGGCTAATGCCATGATGGAGCTGGCTGAGTTAACAACTTTCTGCAGCTTCTTCTGGTCTTGTGCAGTGACCCCCTTCATACCAGGCAGTGATTCAACCAGTCAGAATGCTCTGCGTGCTTCATCCACAGTGATGTCTGTTAAGGATAATCGGACGATGAAACTCTAAGAACTTCTGGCCTTGCGTACTGTTTTATCCATGATAACATGACCGAGTTTTGCTCATTTTTCCTTGTATTCTCATGAGAGGATTTGTTATTGCTGTTGCTCTGCAACAGGGGTTCCCAATGTAGGGTCAATGTACCTCTTGCTTAATGGTAATGTTCCATGCTACAAGGAAGGTTGGGAAACTCTGTTCTACACTAAGATCTCATGTTGTGCTTTATCCAAACGTTCAGAAAGAACAGGTGTGAGCTGTCAGTGGGAGAACATCTTGGAGATGGTGATTAGATTAGATTCAACTTTATTGTCATTGTGCCGAGTACAGACACTAAGCCAATGAAATGCAGTCAGCATCTAACCAGTAATGCAAAGAATAGGGTAATTTACAAAATAACTGTGAATAAAAAGTAAGTGCTACAGCACACAAATATAAAAGTACTGAGACAGTACAATATGGGTGCAATTCTGCTTAGCGCTGTGATGTGACATTCAGCAGGGTCACAACCTCAGGGAAGAAGCTCTTCCTGAACCTGCTGGTGCGGGAGTGGAGGCTCCTGTAGCGTCTACCGGATAGGAGGAGAGTAAATGTCCATGGTTAGTGTGAGATGCATCCTTGATAATGCTTTTCGTCCTGCCCAGGCAACATTTATGGTAGATGTTCTCAATGGTGGGCAATTAGGTGCCGATAATCCACTGGGCAGTTTTCACCACCCGCTGGAGTGCTTTGCGGTCCGATACGGGACAATTGCCGTACCACACTGAGATGCAGTTGGTGAGTATGCTCTCAATGGTACAACAGTAAAAGTCCGTCAGTATCCTGGGACAGAGGTGATCTTTCTTGATGTTCCACAGGAAATAAAGGCGCTGTTGCACCTTTTTGATTAGGATGGAGGACTTCAAGGACCAAGTGAGATGTATGAAATGTGGACACCAAGGAATCTGAAGCTTGATACATGCTCCACTATAGCTCCCAGTGTAGATCACAATTCTATCTCCTTTACCATAGCATTGGAGAGGGATAGGAACAGACAAGTTGGGAAAATGTTGAAATAGAGTAAGGGGAAATATGAGGCTATCAGGTAGGACCTTGAAAGCATAAATTGGAAACAGATGTTCTCAGAGATACGTATGGAAGAAATGTGACAAATGTTCAGGGTATATTTGTGTGTGGTTCTGCATAGGCAAGTGCCAATGAGACAGGGAAAGGATGGTAGGGTACAGGAACTGTAGTGTACAAAGGCTGTTGTAAATCTAGTCAAGCAGAAAAGAAGAGCTTATGAAAGGTTCAAAAAACTAGTTAATGATAGAGATCTAGAAAATTATAAGGCTAGCAGGAAGGAGCTTAAGAATGAAATTAGGAGAGCC